>NC_057809.1:501000759-501011006 GCF_018294505.1 Triticum aestivum | reverse complement strand
TACTTATTGCTATTTCTTCAAGTTGCTTGTTCTTCTAAGTGAATGTGATCGGATCCTTTCCCCCTCTATGCTAAACTCAACCCAGTCTATTCATAAATTCTTCACGTGCGTTCTATTTAAAACTTCTTCAAAATCTTCACTGTGTCCTTGTCAGCTGAAGAAATTGCGAACGGAACTTTAAACTTATCTTATCTGAATTTTCAGCCTCTGCCGCTCAAATCGTTACACATTTTACGATAATACTTATCCTATTCATCCACGATCGGACACGATCGTCACCTCTCAGTACGTGGGTGACACATGTCAAGCGAATGAGAAGGGTCAGGGGCACGTTCGTCCTATTTTCTCGGGCGAGCAGTTTTTTACTTCGGCTATAAATACCACTCTCCCTTCCTCACTTCACTTTTACTCCGCTCGACCTCACTCCCTTGCTCGAGCTCTCAAACCCTAGCGCCGCCGCTACTTCCATCATCGCCGGTGAGGAAGAGCTTCACTGCCTCGACCTCCTCGCCATCGTACTCACGCCGGACGCGGATTTCTTCACTCCGCCTCCACCGTAGCTGTCTTCCTCGGCCAAGTTAGGGTGTGGAAGATCTGAACCGACGAGCTTGAAATCTACACTTCCCAGTTCGTCGTGTTCTTCGTCCAGGGTAATTAAAAGTTACCTTTACTACCCTTGTTGATTCGGATGTTTTTCTTCAAATCTCCAAAAGATGTTTTTCTTTAAATCCTCACACACCGGACACCTCACATATCATTTGTTCTTGATCTGTTCCTCTAAGCAAATTTTTCTTCAAGATTCCTCAATTGTGTGGATTTTCAAATCTGTACAACTCTGGAACCTAAGTCAAAGAACGCTTAGTGAAATTCCTCAAGATTCATCCGGTCAAATTCTTCAAACTTGTTCTTATTGCAAAATCTTCTGAGAACGTGTATGACCTCTCCAAAATTCCTCGCAACTATACTCTATGCACAGGTACACATGTCCGCTGCAAAATCATTAGGTTCTCATCAACTTAATTCATTTGCAGTGTTCCTCGAATAAAAGTTGCATACCTCTTCAGAGAACTCAATCGTTCAAAACCCTCAACTGAAGAGAATGGTAGATGGCAAGAAACCTCAGAAGGGAGGAAAGAAGCTGGAAGTCAACACTGCGTTTGAAATCCCTGAGAATATATACAAGGATTATTGCACTCCTGATGAGGCCACCCATGGAAAGGAAACTTAGAATGAGCGCAAAGTGCGCATCCGAAGGATAGAGAGGAGATGGGCACGGGAATGGAGGGAATAGAAATATGTTACTCCCAAGCATATGAAGAAATTCGCTCTTAATCCTCCATGCCCAAGACCTCCGTTGGCACCTAGCCAAGTAGCTGATCCCACCAGCCTCAAGCGTGATGAGGATTATCCTGATGAATGGGCCAAGTGCCAGGCCAAGCTAGCCAGAGTAGCTAAGGAAGCAGTGATGAAATTTAATGAAGACTCTGCTGCTGCTGCCACTGCTGAGGCCTCTGCAAACAAGCCAAAGAAGGCCATGCCAAAGAAGCGGGCTCATAAGCCAAGTGCTTCAACCCCAATGCCCTCATGACCAAGTTCCTCAGCAATGCCCTCACGGCCAGATTCTTCAAAGCCCTCATGGCCAATTCCTCAAGCCGCACCAGCTCCTCCAAAGTCCTCAGCTCCTCCATCAAAATCCTCAGCATCTGTGCATCTCGCCACGTGCCAAAGGACAATAGGCATCTCTATTGCCTCGGGAGCTTCTGCTAGTTCTTCGGCTGCACCAAATTCATCAACTGGCCCCTCTCTACTGAAGACAAAGGCCACTGCTGGACGAGGCTCTCGACCAAGTCCTCACAAGAAGCAGTCGCCTTTCAAGTGTCGTCTGATGAAGATGAAGCTGATGATGAAGAACTTGCTGAAATCATCAGGGACAGGCAACTCAGGGCCGCTAGAGCCAAAGGCACAAGTGTGCCTCTGCTTTTGGATCCAAAATTGATCCTTGATTACATTAATCTCTGGTACAAGGACCCCAACACTCCTATGCCTAACTTCAAGCTGACTCCTGGCCAAAGTCATATGTTAACTCACTTCATTCAGGAAGAAAAATGGAAATTTTAAAAGGCCAGGCAGTTGAAGAAAGCGCGGTACAAAAAGGAGCGCTTCCTGAAGAAAAACGTTGTCTCTATGACAACTGGAGACCTTGTCACTATTCAATCTGAGATCAAGAAACTCGGTGATGAATTTGACGCATACCGCGCTGATTGGCTGGGAGCCAAGGTCCGTTTTGTGAAACTAACTGAACAGTTCACTTCCAATGTTGCGGCCCCAACGCAAAAAGAAAATCCTCAGGCTGAATCATCTGCTCAACCTATTGAAGAAAATGCCAGCACCGCTGATGATACTCAGGCTGCTGAAGAAAATGCTAGTACCAGGGCTGATGACTGCATTCCAGCCACTGAAAAAATTGCCAGGGCAACCACTAGTGTTGCGCCTAAAGAAAATGAAGAAGTCAGGGCAACTGCATCAATTGTGCTTGAAGATCTTGAACCAAATTCATTTTCTCCTCCTGCGCCTACACCATCTCCGATCTTTCCATCTGCATCAGATGTGAAGAAGGCCAAGGCTGCAGAGCATGCATCTGTGAAGAAAAGGAAGGCATCAACTGCATCAGATTCTTCAACTCCGAAGAAAATGAAGCCACTGATCAGCTCATTTGAAAATCCAATTTTCCTGTCTCATCTATGCCATCAAAGGACCTTGTTCCTTTTGATGAAGAATACGTGATCCCGAGCGGATCCGATGAAGACATTCCTTCTGCTGCTTCCTCAGAGCAGTTGGATGAAGAAATTGAAGCGGATGCAATCCCTTCAACCCCAATAGTCTCATCGCCCACGCCTCAGTTCACTGCTGAAGAGGCCGGCGTTGAAGAAATGAATGAAGACGAAGATGTGGACATTGGATGCACAACTCCAGTGTTGAACGACGACTTTTGGGAAAGTCAGCATCCCAATTCTCCTCTGTTCACACCCCTACAACAAATTCCTTAGTCCCCTGTCACTACCGAAGTACAAATGGGATCTGAAGAACCTCGTGCCACACCATCTGTCCATGAAGAGATTCTAGCCACTAGTGTTGAAGAAAATGTAAATGAAGAATTGAAGTCTCAGGCTGCCACTGAAGAATAACTTGAAATTCCTCAGCGTGCGGAACCTGAGATCCAGATCCCCGAGGTTGTGATGCAATTGACGGACACTCCTCTCCCCAAGCCAAATGATCCCTTCTCAAAGAAAGCAAAAATTCAAGGCTGATGACTTCTTCGGCGAGCATGTATTCTTCACGGACTACAATCCTTATGACTTTGCTCGTCTTAGGAGGAAATGCTTCTGGACTGCTACCACTACAAAAAATACACTTCCGTGATGATACGTGTTTGTCACAGTAGGCCGCTTTTTTTGTCATGCATGTACATCCATGACAAATTTATGACAGAATCAAGATAGTCATACCTGTGTTGTCATAGAAGTGTTCCATGACATTACCAAAATTATCATCACGGAAGTGTCCACTTCCATGATGATAAATCTCGCGTCACAGAAGTGCTTTCGTCAAGGGTGACCGACATGTGGCATCCACCATAACGGAACGCCATTAAACTATCAGGTCGGGTTTTGGATCCGATAACCCGTTAACAGCCCCGACCAATGGGAAATTTCCACGTGTAAAATTCTTATTGGTCAGACGAAACACGTGTCAGCTCGTTAGTGGGTCAGATAGGCGCCTATGATACGTCGACACGTGGCACGGCCCAACAGAGGCCCATTCCTGTGTAAAGGCCGGCCCGTTTGACTTGGTTAAAAGCTGGCGGGCCGGCCCATGGAAAACCTGTTAACGGCCTGTTCGAATATAGCCCATTTACAGCCCGCTAACCCAAGGCCTGTTATGCCCTATCCGAATTAGGCCCAGTAGCGTCATCTGGGCCATCCAATATGATTCCAGCCCGTTTTCACTTCTGGCCCATGTATGGCCCCTGACGTCTTTCGGCCCATATGAGGCCCTATGTAACTCTTGGCCTATTAACGGCCCATGGTGAAACTGGCCCGTAATGAACAGTGTATCACTTTACACCCGTTAACGGCCCGTGGTGAAACTGGCCCATGATGAACAGTGTATCACTTTATACCCATTAACGGCCCGTTATACCGTTGGGCCGTTTCCAGCCCATGTTATCTTCCGGCCTTCTTCAGAGCCCATTTATTCTTGGGCTCATTTCCAGCATTCATTTACTTACGGCCCTTTACTGTCATTTTCTGCTTGTGGGCAAAATTCAGCCCGTGGTTACAGTCGGCCCGTTTGTGGTCCGTTAATATGTTGGGCCGTTTTCATAGCGTCATCAAATACGGCCTATTAACGATGGACCGTTATGGTCGGCCCATGAACGGACGATTCCAACTCTAGCCCGTTTACGGCCAGAATGCGTCTATTCGGCCCATGTTTGGCCAATCGATCATACGGCCCGTATAAGGCCCATTGATGATACGACCCGTAGAAGGCCCATTGATGATACGGCCCGTAGAAGGCCCATTGATGATACGGCCCGTAGAAGGCCCATTGTTTCTATGGCCCGTAGAAGGCCCACTGCTTCTACGGCCCGTAGAAGGCCCACTGTTTATACGGCCCATAGAAGGCCCACAGTTTCTACGGCCCGTAGGAGGCCCAGTGTCACTACAGTAAATATTAGCCCATGGTTATTGTGGCCTAGTTTTAAAAAATAGGTTATTGCAGCCACTAGCAAACCGCAGAAAAAGAACTGCACTAACTACAAGCAAACAAATAAACAAGACAACAAGGAAATAAATAAGCAAGCAACTTACACTAGGCTATCACGGCTATTACACATATTACATCCACTGTGCATCAAAGTTCACCACCAATGCAAATATAGGGAACACAGCAGCATATAAACGCCGCAGCAAAACAAGTCCAGAACTGAAACCACTTCAGAAGAGTTCAAGAAACAATATCCTGGGTACCCATAATGCTGGCAAGATGCTTAGCAAGCTTATTAACTTTCTCTTTTTTGGCGCTTAAGTCCTCAAGCGCTTGCTGTTGCACCAGAAAGTATGCATCTGAATTCTGTAGGGACTTCCTCAGTCCTTCGGCTTCCTGTCGCATAACATCTGATCGATGTCTTTCAACTTGAAGTTGAGACTCAAGAAGCCAAACTGATCCAGGCAACGAGTTCGAAGAGCTGGTGCCAGCAGTGGTAGCCAGTAACTCGGACATTACATCAAGACAGGACTTTGGGGTTGTCTCAATGTCTTCAATATAGTTTTTATCATCTTTCTTGGACACCAACAGGGATGTCTCACTATCTTGAACCTTATCTGCATTACTTCCTTTACCATTGCATAACAGGGTACTCTTCTCCAATATTTTATCCGTGTTCTAAAAGAGAAACAAACAAACACATCTCAGGTTTACCAGTTCAGTAGTAAGGTGGACAGGATAACAACATGAAACAAACATATATCTATGTAGTATGGTCACTGTATGGTCTATATCATTCTAGTTTATGTTGCCAAATCAAGATAGATACAGTTCGAATCATATCTATTTAAGACAAAGTAGCATAGACAGAATATAAGTGTGGGAAACTACACAGCAATAACAACACTTGTAATGTGCATGGCATGAGAACATAACTGTTTATTCAATTGAAACTGAAATCAACATAGAGTAAGTTACAACAGCAAACAGCCAAACACGTTGAAGAAACAGGTTTAAAACATACCTATTGTGCCATTGGAGTTTCAATTGCATCCTTCAAATTTGAAATTAGTTGGTATCAGTAAATATAGTGATGCAAGAGCAAAGTAGTATGAACCATAGCTACGGAACCTGGCCTGAGAACAATTCTTATTTTGCTTTAAGCATTGACTTCGGATTCGGAGTGGTGGTCCTCATGATTTGGGCACTGCAGTTGCCTTACGAACTGCTCATGTTTGGGTGCTCTATGGTGGAGACGGTGTTGTGTCAACAGGAACTGGGTGTCTATCTACTGGGGTTGGGGTTAGAAGGGGTGTAGCTGGTTCTCTGTCCAACTGGGTAGGGGTACAATCTGCATGAGTGTGGGTTATGTGTGGTGGGGCTGGTTCTTGGGCAAGTACAACCGTGGTTCTACCTGCATCGACATGTAGCACGATCTTTTCTGAAGACCGTGTTTTTACTCCCACAGATATTGCCATCACTCCCTCCAATTGAAATGGCCGATAAACAAGAAAAGTAATTAAATGTACAGACATTGTAAGATAGACAGGTGCAATGGATAGTAGGGAAGAAAACAGGGCATGAAATAATTCACATTTATGTTGTCTAAGCAAATAGAATAGCAGGAAATAATTTCACATATATGATGGCTAATTAAGCAGGATAACATGACACAATTTCACATGTATGATGGCTAACTAAACAGGATAGAATGACATACTTCAAAATATGATGACTATGTAAACAGGATGACATGATATAACTATACGATGTGTCTATTAAAGTGGTTGGCATGCCATAAATCACAAACATGTCGTCGATGGAAACATGATGGCATGATATAATTCACGGATAGAATGACATAATTTAAATATGATGACTATGTAAACAGGATGAGATGATATAACTATATTATGTCTTTAGAAAATGGGTTGGCATGCCATAATTCAGATACATGTTGTCTATGTAAACATCATAGCATGACATAATTCAAATATATGATTTATATACTAAGGAAGTGAGCAGAGGGCAATCACATACATGATGTGTCAACTAAGGAGATGGCATTCAATATTGTGTATATGATGTAAAAACTAAGCATTGCAATACAACATATGCATTATATGAGTAATATAACCCTGCCAAGTTTGAGCATACACCTCAGGGGGATAATAGGACTGGTCATCTGCCTCTGAATCCTCCTCTGAAGAGCTATCTGTAACCAGCAAGATATCTGCTTCAGCAGGTAGCATTGTCTGCTTTGAAGACCTTGTTTTCACTCCAGATTTCTCCATCACCAATTCAAATGCTGATGCACAGGAAGAGCAGTTGAATATACAAACATTGTCGACAAAAGCAATGAGAAATACAAAAAAAGGACGGCATGATATAATTCACATATATGACGCTTGCCTAAACAGCATGGCATTGCATAATTCACATACATAATGCCTTGCAACAAGATAACATTGCATAATTCACATATATAATGTCTTGCAACAAGATGGCACTGCATAATTCACATATATGGTAATTAGACACTAAACAGGTGGCATTCACACAAAACATGTCTAAACTAAGAAAATGACATAGCAATGCAAGATACCATACGCACGATATGAGCAACATAACCCTGCCAAGTTAGGGCATGCACCTCGGGGGGGAAATATGATTGGTCATCTGTCTTTGAATCCTCCTCTGAGGAGCTATTAGTAACCAGCAAGACATGCGCTTCGTCAGATAGCATTGTCTGCTCTGAAGACCTTGTTTCCACTCCAGATTTTTCCATGACCGTGCCAAATGGCTGATGCACAGGAAGAGTAATTGAATGTACTAAAATTGTTGACAAATTTAACACGTAATAAAAAAATGATGGCATGATATAATTCACATATAAGATGACTGGCTAACCAGGGTGGCATTGCAAAATTCACATATATGATGCCTGGCTAGACAAGATGGCATTGCATGATTCACATATACCATAAAGAAACTAAAGAGACGGCATTGACACAAAGCATGTCTAAACTAAGCGGATGACATCTTTAATGTATACAGTAAGCAATGCAAGGCACCATATGCATGATATTACCAACATTAGCATGCCAAGTTAGAGCAAAGACCTCATGGGGTAAATAGGAGTGGTCTTCTCCTTCTGAATCCCCCTCATAACGGTTATCTTCCTCTTGATTACAATCTGAAATGGGTGGAGGGGGGCTGCCTTTGCGCCCACCATGGAACGACGTCTACATGAAATTTTATTGCCACGCAAGGCTTGTCTCTTTTGCTCTACATGATCAGTTCCATTGTGTACAATAACTGGCATGCATAGGAATAAAACATAGTGAGATTATGTAAGGAGTGCATGCACAAATCCAGAGTGATGGTAGCAAACTGTGGATAGACCCACAACTAATGATAGCAGGAAGATAATAGCTTTAGTTAAAAAATACAGATAATGTCTCCTTTAATGTTTGTTTGCACCCAACATGAAACTCATAGTAGACACCAGAGATTAACCAGATAGTAGACAGATAGTACTGATTGCTGCCCCAATATGTACCCCACAACCATTTAAAAACTCAAGTTTCTGCATTAGTTTGGAACTGGCTCGGAGTCTAATACGTGAACACGACGATAATGTAGCATGTCATCATATTAAGCGACGCATAACGTAAGCAGACATGGAAGAGTGCGACCTCTCTTGCGGACCCATGTAGTCCTCAAGGTCATCTGCTCAGTTGATGATGGTAATGCAGTTGTGTGGCTGCCGGCGGCGGGGAAGAAGATCTGAGGCGTCGAAAGACAGTCTGGAGAGCGGATCCCTGCTGTGGTGAACCCTTCCGTCATTGGAGCAGCTGAGCTGGGGTGGAACACATCGCCGCAGGAGTAGGACAAACCACACAAGGTTTTCTTTGACACATATCTGTAACAGAAGTAATTGAGTAAGGGCTTGTTTGAATTTGAGGATTCTAACAATGCAGGGATAGGAAATAGACAGGAATATGATAGGAATGCACGTGCAAAATAGAGAATTTAAAAACACAGGATTTCTGCCAATCTGGGTGTTTGATTCACAACAATTGGAAGATCACAGGATGCAAAAAAGCATGGTGAGATTAAGTCAAACCACAAGAAAATGTATGGTTATAATGCTATTATGCTACTATCTCTTAGTCTTGTGCTTGATGAATAGGAATATGAAAAGGAGGAGAAGTGGAAATTAGAATTCCTACGGTTTTTCTTTCAAGGAGACACTAAAGGAACAAATCCTACAGTTTTCCTTTGCTCCATTCCTTTGCACCAAATTCATGAAAAGTAGTACCATAGGAAACTTTCCAATTCCGATGTTTTTCATTCACTTTTCCATTCAAGCACTGGCGATTCTAGTAGGCAGGCTTGAGCAAGGAAAATCCTACACTAAAAAAATGTTTTTGTGCTACTTCTATTACTTTGGACCCAGGCCACTGCCATACTAGCTCAACTCCCAGGCCCATCGACAAATGCACAGCTGAAACGCACAGAGATAAATAATGATGGCATTCAAGAGAGTCCATCATGGATAGCTAAGTTGCCTGGTACCTCACTGCTTATCATATAGTAGGATAAAATAATCGTATTTCCCGTTACTACGAGTGCTCAGTGGACAATATATATAACATGTAGAGTAAAAAGAGATGCAACAAGTTTAGAACCTCTTTGGCGAAGCCATTTCGATCTCAGCATGATTGGGTTGGCCGGTGAGGATGCTCCGGCTGACTTGGCTGTCGGAGGAGGGGAAGAAGATCTTAGGCGTCTAGAGATGGAGCCCGAGGTACTGCTCCGCTGTGATGGAGGGTTTCGTCGTTGGAGCAGCTCCGGTGAGTTGTACGACGCCGAGGCTGAAGCAGGACAAGAGAGACAATGAACAACGTTAACCTGAGTGGAATTCTAATAGCATCTCCAATACATGACGTAAAATACATAATCACAAAGTGCTAGATGTAAAATACATCAGCGCTCATCTCTGAACTTAACTGTCGAAACTGAACTTAACTGTCGAAACTGAACTTAATTGTCGAAACTGAATTTTGCTGTCAAAACTGAACGCACTAGCAAGGTGAGGCTACACGTTGGTCGACTGACTTTTTCATCTTCGGTCAGTCAATTTTGAAGCCGTTGGATACGAAATCAAGGGCCTGCGGTTCATCTTCAACCTCCACCCCCCTAAGCCGGCCAAACAGCAGCCCCCCGCCGCCCGCGGCCGACGGTGTGCCGCCTCGCCCGCCCCGAAAACACTCCCCACCGCTGGTCCGCCACCGCCCCGGCCATCCCTCTAGGCCACCCCGTGTCGAGCTTTTTCTTCGACGATCCCCACCCACCGCCTCGCCAACGCCCCACCACCACCGGCGACCACCGCCCCCATCCTGAACCCTAAGATAGATAGTGGGGTATCTCTCCGGCGAGCCCCCCCTCCCTGTTGCGGCTGGTTCTTCCTTCAC
>NC_057809.1:500984845-501000381 GCF_018294505.1 Triticum aestivum | reverse complement strand
TGACCCAAAAGTCGATTCAGTCGACTGAAGTGTAGCTAAATCGGAGCAGCATCGCAAGCAAGAGCAAGAGCGAGAGCAGCAGCATGAGCAAGAGCAATAGCAAGAGCAGACCAGGCAGGGGACCGAGAGCAAGAGCAGAGCAGTAGCGCGAGCGAGAGCTAAAGCAGCAGCAGGTCCTACTGATGTGGACGTCGCCGCCGAGGGAGCGATGCCGTGGAGGAAGTGGCCGGCGACGCCGCCGTGGATGGAGCCGCGCCGTGTCGGCTCGGGACCGAGTGCCGGCAGCACCATGAGATCAAATCAAGAAGAAAATGTGGCAATTAGTGTACAACCTCTTTGGTGGCGCCGATTAGGCCGCAGCTTCATCCAAGGAAACAGTGATGATGATGCTCTTCCGGTGCTGCAGGTGAAGACGGCGGTGTGGGAATGGAGGTGGCGCGAAAGACGAGGGGAACATCGGGGCAACTCCTTGGAGGTGGAGGATGGGGTGGCTGAACCGGCGGGACGATGAGATCGACGATGGATCCTCATCCGATACGGTGGATGAGGGACGTCGAGGTGTTGCTGTGGACCACGTCGTCGGGGAAGAGGCTCCGGCTGGGTGGCAGACGAAGCAGGGTGTGGGGTTTCGTCACGGGTTTTCGCAACCTCGGTGTACGAATGGGTGGGCAGATGGGATGGCAGTGGGGAACCATGGCTTAGAGACGCGCTTGTCCGAAATGTGGGGTAAGTTACGAAAGTACCCCCACTGATTTGAGGCGGTTCTTTTGGTTCAGGGGTACCACGGGCATTTCCTGTGTCTGGATTCGCAGGAGGTGGGAGTTTTCGCGTGCGTTGTAATTTCGGAATAGCAAGGCGCGGGTTGACATGGAGGGAGTTGTCGGAGCACAACGAGACAAAGATATATCTTAAATATTTCGGGCTAACAAGGCGCGGGTTGAAGAGGCAGGAGTTTCGCAGCACGATAGACAGAGACGCTAGCTTGAATTTTCGGCATAACAAGGCGCGACTTGAAATTTCGGAAGAACAAGCTTAATGTGTACCCAAAAAAGACAATTTGCACCTCAACACGCACAACACACACACAAACACCATTTAGACTAGAGTAAGGTACACGTGCATTGCACGCATGAGATTTGGCAACCAAATTATGAATAAATACCACATTATAGCATGCAAGCTTTGAGTCATATATGCATGATGTAGATGTTCGTTTAATTCTTATAGTTCATTTCATTCAAAATCATCTAGTTTTTATAAGAAAGCTAATCTATTTTAAGATTCATGGAATTGTGCGTCGTAAGACATAAAGTAAAAACAAATAATGGCAAATCATGTAGAGAAACATTTGGGCAATTCTGATATGGAAGATTCTAGAACAAATAAGAAGTGCTTGTGTTTTGATGTTTGTGCATTAAAAATGCTTAAGTTCAACCATGGAGTCTTCTAGATTATACATGTGGCGAAATCTGGTGGAATCTAGATGATATCCAACGGCCAGTAGTGCTCAAATTTGCCATCTTTGGACCATCGGATTCGCCTCATCCAACGACCATCTTTCAAAGTTAAAGTTACCCGCACACAATATAAAAAATATAATATATATAGGGGTATAGATATAGATATGTGATGCAAAAGCCGCCCATCATCTCCAATTAGAATAGTGTGTCCATGCACGGATGCGACATGGCCAAATGATGTGTGCCATCGGTGTCTCAAATTCAAATCAGTCTGACCTTGTTCAATGTGTATACATTACAACATGCTCGTTTCCAAACCACACCGTGCAGATCTCCGTTATATTCATGCATGCATGGGTTTCAAACATCAGGATCTCTTATTCAAATATTTGAATTCAACTTTACATTGATTGTGACCTCACCTATTCAGCTATTCTTTTACACCCACACAGTAGTCTTCTCTTTATAATTGTACCACTAAGTTTCTCTCGTGCATGCATGCACACACACTAGCAGTCGGCATTATCCATCGCACGCATGCAATCTTTTTCTTCAGGTTGGTCTTCGATGAAGGCACACACCAACACACATCCTGTTGGGGATATTACCACTAGGCGTAAACCGGCCTACTTGGGCCGGGTTAACTTCATTAGTGGCGTAAACAGATGAAGGAACAAGACCTGTAGTCGGTTAGAGCATGTAGCCGTAAACCAGCCTGATGTATGACTTGTATTGTAAGTAAGGAATAGAGAGATAGCAACCGGAATACGAGTATGAACCGGTTAGGACTCTATGGACCGACGGGCGTCACCCGTATATATAAGGGGACGACCCGGTGGCGGTTCAAGATAGACAACCACAACTCGAGCCTAGGCGAAGCTTGTTTGCTCCCTAGCCATCGAGATCATATCAATTCCATCACAACTAGACGTAGGCTTTTACCTTCATCGAAGGGGCCGAACTAGTATAAAACCCTCGTGTCTTTGTGTCCGCTTTAAACCCCTTCAAGTAAACTCGTAGCGATGGCTCCACGACTAAGTCCTTTCGCTAGGACATCTGCCGTGACAAATCCACGACAGTTGGCGCCCACCGTGGGGCTATCGCACGATGGTTTGACGATCTTGGAGGGCAAGCTCAAGGGACTCGAAGGCTATGTTGTGGGCCGGATGACCAAGAGTCGTCGGGGCAGGATCTACATCGACGACGCAGGATGGGGTCCCGAGGCCGATTCGATCGAATACGGGTACCGGGTCCCCTTTGGTGGCATACACGTTTTCATTGGCAAAATCGGTGAGCTTGGGCCTGAGCCGGACATCTGCACTGACCTCATCGAGACGGCTCAGCGTGCGAGATCTACCTGGGCTAAACCGGCCGGGAAGCGTGTCTTCGTTGGAGTCATCCACGAAGGAGAGCGTGAGGACGGATCAGAACACGGTAATGAGACCGTCGTCTATTCCGATGACGAGTCCTCGACCGGAGAGACCGAATCGCTATACCAGTTGCAAGACAACCAGATTAGGGGCTGTTCCGATGGCGACAGTATTCCGGACCCCCCGGGCTAGGTCAACCGGGTTGGAATATTCATGGTCGGCACACAGGCGGCGAACCATTCTTCGACCGCCGCAGCAATGCTCTCCGGATCAGCAGCGGCAGCCGCAGTTGGGGCAGGAGGCCTTGTGCGCCCGCCGGTTCAAGTTCTATCTGAACTGTTTGATGCACTAACCGCGCTTATGGCAGAGGACAATCCGGCAGATCAGGAGGCCCATAATGCAGAAATTGCGAAGGTGAGAGAGCAGATCGTGCAAGCTAAAGCGGATCTGGCAGCAGAAAAAGACCGGATGGCTGCAGAGCGGGCCGCTTTGGACGCACTGGCCTATAAACTCATGCTTGACCAGAATGCATCACAGGAGGTTTTGAAGCGGAAGCACAGATCACGCCTGCCGTTAGGGTTTGACCCCCGAAATCTCTTTCACACTCCAGGAGCTGGACCCAGTAATCCGCCGCGGTACCCGAAGACAAACCGGATTGAGGCGCCAGGGCCAGGAGCGACGGTCCAACCTTGCCTGATGGAACCTCCTCACCAAAACATTGCGGTTCCTCCGCCGGTCCAGACACCCCCGGGTCATTATTCGAATCCTATGGACAACCTTGTTGCGGCCGCTGCACGGCTAGAGGCCATCCCAGTCGAAGGGGATTCTCCGCAAGCGATAGAGACGCGCCGGGTTAAGGAGCTTCTCCGGACTGCGCTGATTTAGTAGGAGGCATACTCGTACAGCCATGATCGGGTTCATTCTACGCCCCGTCCGAGCCGGAGCTATAGCAGGCGCATGGATGAACCGGCCATATCAAGCAATGCGCGAGGCCGTGAAGCGGCCCATGGTAATGACCCGGCAGGTGGTGTTGGCGATGCTCGGGATATGGTGGACCGGGCCCGGGCACAAAGGGAGGCCGAGTTAGCAACACGGGATAATGCGGGCCAACTTACACCGGTTCGTTCTACCACCTTTGCCGGACCAGGAATCACATCCGCTTTGGGAGTGCCTTGCTTAATCCCAGCTTTACGTAATGTGCGCCTGCCCAAAGATTTCAAGGGTCCACGCAAGGTGCCGAATTACACCGCTGATTTACCCCCTGAAGCATGGGTAGAGAGTTATGAGATGGCCATGGAAATGCTGGACGTGGATGAGGCCGCATGTGCAAAATACTTCACCATGATGCTTGAGGGCACGACTCGTACTTGGTTAAAGAGCCTACCACCCAATTCTATCAGCTCATGGGCCCAGTTGCGGGCCCGGTTTATACAGAATTTTAAGGATACCTGTAAGCAGCCCAAGTCCATAGTAGATCTGGCAGCTTGTGTCTAGGAGGAAGGAGAATCAACGACCCGTTGGGTGCGCCGCGTTTCGGAAATTTTGCACTCGTCTGACAGGATTAATGCCGACTCTGCGATCTTAACTCTGGAGGGCAACTGCCGGTTTGAGCCTCTAAAATTGAAGTTGGGACGCATGAAGCGGTTTTGTAATGACATGGGAACCCTCATGGCCGCTTTAGTGAAGTATGCCAATTCGGACAGTACCAAAGATCCCGAGCCTAATGATGATGAAGCAGGGAAGGGAAAGAAGAACAACAACTCCAAACAGCAGCAGTACAAACTAGCAGGTCATGGAAACGGAGGCAAGCGCAAAGCGGATGGCAGCATGGACTTTGTGGCCAACACTAATGCACAGGACCGGGGGCAGCGGCGCAGAGGTAAAGCGGCAAATCGTAATGGGGCTCCCAATCCTAACGCAAGCCGTTTGAACTATTTGTTGAATCAGCCTTGCCCGAAGCACGGGACGAAGGAGGCGCCGGCTAACCATCTTTGGAAAGATTGTTATATCATGCAGGAGTTTAAAAACTCTAATACCTTCCGGTATGACCATGGGTCAGGTGGCGATTCAGGATCCGGTTTACACGGTCCGGGTCACGATGGAGCTTCCGGTTCAGGTTTCAATCAGGGCGGTCACAATAGCCAGAATAATCGGAACGGCCAGCAGCAGCAGCAGCAGCAGTCAGGTTATCAGAGCCAACCAAAGCAGTTGAGCAATGGGCAATATCATGTTTTCACAACTAGTTTGGATAAACGCGACCGAAAGCTCCACAGGCGAGCGGTGAATTCTATTGAACCGGCCTTACCACGTTACTTGCGCTGGTCGGAGCAGCCTATCGTGTGGAGCAGAGAGGATCACCCGCTCCGGATTGATAATCCGGGCCAGCTAGCATTAGTGGTAGACCCTCAGGTGGGGGGTTATAAATTTACCAAAGTACTCATGGATGGAGGAAGCAGTATTAACATATTGTACTATGAGACATACGCCGCTCCGTCGAATACGGTGTTCCATGGTGTGGTGCCTGGCAAATCTGCATATCCTGTTGGTAAGATAGCCCTGGATGTGGCCTTTGGGGACGAGCACGACTCCCGGTCGGAAAAGCTAACATTTGAGGTGGTGAAGATCCGGAGCCCGTATCACGCCTTATTTGGCCGGCCGGCTTACGCCAAGTTCATGGCGCGGCCTTGTTATATCTACTTGCAGCTCAAGATGCCGGGTTACAAGGGGACCATAACGGTTCATGGGAGCCGTAGGGTCGCTTTGGAATGTGAGGAAGGTGATGCGGCTTATGCGGAGTCAGTCTGTGCCACGGAGGTGTTGAAGTATTATAAGGACAATGTTGATCCGGCGGATATGACCCCTTTAAAGAAGCCAACTACAGAGCATGATTCAGATCTGAAGTTCAAATCGGCAGCTGAGACCAAGCTTGTTGACTTCGTGCCCGGCGATTCGTCCAAGCAGTTCACTATCAGTGCCAACCTGGATCCCAAATAGGAAAGCGCGCTCATCGAGTTCATCCGTGAGAATCGGGACATTTTTGCATGGAAGCTGTCTGACATGCCAGGTGTACCGAGGGAACTCGCTGAGCACACTCTTAATGTGGATCCTAAGTATAAACCGGTGAAACAGTTCCTCCGCCGGTTTAACAAAGAAAGACGCAAGGCCATTGGAGAGGAAGTGGCCAGGCTTTTAGCAGCTGGTTTTATTATTGAGGTGTTCCATCCAGAGTGGCTTGCTAATCCGGTGCTAGTTCTTAAGAAAAACGGCACTTGGCGTATGTGTGTGGATTACACAGATCTTAACAAAGCCTGTCCGGCAGATCCTTTTGCCCTCCCCCGTATTGACCAGATCATTGATGCCACGGCGGGTTGTGAGCGTTTGAGTTTTTTGGATGCATACTCTGGATATCATCAGATCAAGATGGCGGTTAAGGAGCAGGAGAAAACATCATTTATTACTCCCTTTGGAGCCTTCTGCTATGTATCTATGCCCTTCGGGCTCAAGAGTGCCCAAGCCACCTATCAACGGTGTGTACAGAATTGCCTGCATGCGCAGATTGGCCGCAATGTGCACGCCTATGTGGATGATATTGTAGTAAAATCAAGACAGAAGGAGACGCTGGTGGATGATTTGAAGGAGACCTTTGACAACTTGCGAGCTTACAGGATGATGCTTAATCCGGCCAAGTGTGTTTTTGGTGTTCCGGCAGGCAAGTTACTGGGTTTCCTGGTGTCTAACAGGGGAATTGAGGCTAATCCGGAGAAGATTACGGCTATTACATCCCTAGCTAAACCGAAGTGTATCAATGATGTTCAGCGTTTGGCGGGCCGAATCACTGCGCTGAGCCGGTTTATCAGCCGCCTCGGGGAGAAGGCTATCCCTTTGTACCAAATGCTGAGGAAGACAGACAATTTCGTCTGGAGTCCTGAAGCGGCAGTTAGCCAATCCGCCTGTTCTTGCAGCTCCGGTCGACAAGGAGCCACTATTATTATACGTAGCGGCCAATGCTCGGGCAGTTAGCGTGGCTATTGTGGTGGAACGCAAAGAGGCAGGCAAGGAATATCCGGTTCAGCGGCCGGTTTATTATATCAGCGAGGTGCTTATTGAATCCAAGCAAAGGTATCCGCATTGGCAGAAGCTGGTCTATGGTGTTTTTATGGCCAGTCGGAAGTTGAAGCAGTATTTTCAAGGGCACCCCATCACAGTGGTCAGTTCAGCTCCCTTGGGTGATATTATACAGAATCGGGAGGCGACTGGCCGGATTGCCAAGTGGGCTATAGAGCTGGGGCCACACGGACTGAAGTACGTGCCTCGGACGGCAGTGAAGTCTCAAGCACTTGTTGATTTCATCAATGATTGGACGGAATTACAAGCACCAGAGGAGAAGCTGGATCACACATATTGGACTATTCATTTTGACGGATCCAGGCAATTGGAAGGCTCGGGGGCTGGAGTCGTATTAACTTCCCCGCGAGGTGATAAGTTTTGTTATGTTCTCCGCTTAATGTTCCCTTGTACTAATAATGCAGCTGAGTACGAAGCCTTTCTCCATGGCCTCCAGATGGCTAAAGAGATGAATTTAAGCCGGGTTAACTGCTTTGGTGACTCGGACCTAGTGGCTCAACAGGTGTCTGGCACTTGGGATTCTAAGGACCCGCTCATGGCTGCATATCGTCGGGAAGTGGATAATATTGCAGGTTGTTTCAAGGGTTATCAAGTGGATCATGTGGACCGTCGGAAGAATGAAGCGGCGGATGCTTTAAGCCGGTTGGGCTCTCAGTGTAAACCGGTCCCGCCTAACGTCTTTTTGGACGTGTTGCACAACCCGTCAATCAAGCTCCCAGGTGAGGTGGATTTGGCTATCCCTGATCCGGAGGCTCAATTGGTGGCAGCCCTGCATGTTATTCCGGATTGGACAGTTCCTTATCTTGCGTACATGAACCGGGGGGAGTTACCAGAGGATGAGATTCTGGCCAGGCAGATAGTCCGGCGATCCAAGTCTATGACGATTGTCAATGGTGAATTACATCATTGCAGTGTATCAGGGGCGTTTCAACGTTGTGTTTCTCCTGAGGAAGGCTGTGAAATCTTAAGAGAAATCCATGAAGGGGATTGTGGACACCACGCCGGTTCAAAGTCTCTGGTGGCAAAGGCGTTTCATCACGGGTTCTACTGGTTGACAGCGCACGCTGATGCGGAGGACTTGGTTAAACGGTGTGATGGATGTCAGAAATTTTCAAGGCGTGCTCATGTGCCGGCTCAAGAATTGAGGATGATCCCAATAACATGGCCGTTTGCAACTTGGGGGCTGGATATGGTTGGGCCTTTTAAAAGATCCAAGGATAAGAAAACCCACCTTTTGGTGGCAGTTGACAAATTTACCAAGTGGGTTGAAGCGGAGCCTGTCAGCAAGTGTGATGCAGCAACAGCGGTGCAGTTCATCAAGAAGGTGATTTTCCGGTTTGGTTTTCCACACAGTATCATTACTGACAATGGTACCAATTTATCCAAAGGCGCTATGAAGGAGTTCTGTGAACGTGAGCACATCCGACTTGACGTGTCATCAGTGGCACACCCCCAGTCCAATGGACAGGCAGAACGAGCTAATCAGGAAATCTTACGAGGCATCAAACCCCGGCTTTTGGTCCCATTGCAAAGAACACCAGGATGTTGGGTTGAAGAGCTACCATCTGTATTATGGAGTATCAATACTACGCCAAACCGGTCCACAGGATACACGCCATTTTTCATGGTCTATGGAGCAGAGGCAGTTCTCCCTAGTTACATCCGGCACGATTCGCCTCGTGTGGCAGCTTATGTTGAAGCAGACAATGAGACAGCACGGCAAGATGCTTTGGACCTATTGGGCGAGGAGCGTGATATAGCGGCTGCCCGTTCGGCGATTTACCAGCAAGATCTTCGTCGCTATCACAGTCGCTGGGTTAGAACCAGAACTTTTCAAGAAGGAGATTTGGTGCTTTGACTCATCCAAGATCAAACGGATATGCACAAGTTATCGCCACCTTGGGAGGGACCTTTCATGGTCAGCAAGAATTTGCACAACGGGTCGTACTATCTGATTGATATTCGAGGGCATCAAGACTCACGTACGTCAGCGGAGGAGACCAACAGGCCGTGGAATATAGCTCATCTTCGGCCTTACTATACTTGAGCCACCGGCTCTATCTATGTACATGTCATGACAATGTATATATTATCTTTGATATATCAAACCGGAGCCTCAGCTAAAGCGGGGTCTCTGTCTTTCTCATCATGCGAGGTTACACGGAGTGGTTCTGTTTAAAGCGGCCTCCGGTTTACCCCTTGACATTTGTTTTTTATATATCACTGGGGGCCTTGGTCGTGTCCGAACCAACGAACACCCTTTGATAGGCGACAGCCACCAGATCATTTGGGGACATGGTCAAGTCTGAACCAGTCATGCCTCTTGGTCAGCCTAAGGCCACAAAATCACTTGGGGGCATGGTCGAACCCGAACCATTGTCACGCCTCTTGATCTGGCATATATGCCACGAGTCATTTGGGGACCTGGCTGACTTGAATCATTGTCACTCCTATTGGGGGCCTTGATCCTGTCCGACCATGGTAATACCATCTGAACAGCTCAGTATAGCATATTTTTGCAAATGGTTTTTATTATTGCCTTTGCTTCCATGTTGTTTCCATGGTTTGTTCGTGCTTTGCTTTTTTTGGATTTCTTTTATGCCAACAAGCATATTTTTTCCGGTTCAGCCAATGATTTTTGATCCCCCTTTTAAATCTGGAGGAGTCTGCCTGGTTTACCTTTTCCCTGTTAAACATCATGGAGTAACCAGGGGGCTCGTATTAAGTCAGTACGGTTTGTACGGGAGCTACTTTCTCCCTTTTTGATGGTAATGGTTTATAAAACCACCGCTTCAGGCTTGGCTAAAGCCAGCTTTATGCTCAAACATGGCAGGTATTTATGTATCATTTATTTATTATATTACTGATACACATATCAAGATCATAATCCGGCTGACGGTATAACCACCACCGAAGTTCAAATTTTTCTGATTGCAGGAAATATGAATTAAAGTTTTCAAGCAAAAGCTTCAGTACTTATGCACGAAGGCATATTCTAGGCAGAAGTTTTAACTATCCTATTACAAGGCAGCATGGTGTTCAAACAAAATCATTGTTTTTGCAAATAGCTCTTCAAACCGGCTTCCGGTTCAAGCCTGCTCCTCATCCTCCGCCGCTTCAGCTTCTTCATCTCTACCCATTGGCTGGAAATCAACAGTGGTCCAGTCGATTCCCATTAAAGCTTGGAAAACAGCCTCTTCATGGATCAGGGAAGACGGTTCAATATCAGGGGCGTAAGTGTGCTTACGGGTTGGAGGAATCAGATTCTCCGCTTCAATAGTTGGGGCCGGCACTCGCTTGTTTTGATTATTATATTCCGCTTGATAATGCTTCAAATCTGCCTCTTCAGCTAGCTGGCAAGCCAGCGGGCGCACTGCACGGTTTATGGCCCTTAAATCCTCTTCGTTGAATTTAGAGCCATCTTCTTTCAGACTGGGATAGCCTTGAGCTGCTTCCACAGGATCAAAGTCGGGCACCCATGCCTTTGCCTGGATTAAGGCATTGATGGCTCCGGTTCGGGCAGCGGATTTTTTCAGCTCCTCAATCCGGGCTGGAAGCATTGACAGCTTGCTAAGAGTGTCCTGGATTAAAGAGGGCGCCGGGTTGTTGTGAGAAGCTGTGGTGATGATCCGTTGGGCTCCGGTATACAATTGTTCCACCAAGGTGTAGGCAGCTTTCAATTTCTTCCGCACATCATTTCCTAAGTGCCCAATACGTGTGACTACAAACAAAATTGGAATGGTCTCAAACCGGATTTACAATACAGCAGATTCAAATTTATCACAGAAGTTACAAGGAGCTTACCAAAGATTGCAGCAGTCATAGAGTGTATTTTCCGCTGTACGGCCGTCAGTTCATCCACCATCGGTTTAAGGGCCGCTTCAGCGTTTTCTGCTCTTTTGGTTAAACCGGCCTTCTCAGTGGCCCAGTCAGCCCGCTCTTTCTTGAAGCCTTCTTTCAGCCGTTCAGCAGTGCTCAAAGCGCTGGTCAATTCTTACTTTGCCTTATCTGTTTCAGCCTACTGGGTCTTCAGGGCCTCCTGCAAGTCGGCAATCTGGTCCTCCTTGATTTTCACCTCAGCCTGCATATAGATGGCATTTTAAAGATTTGTACAGGCGATCCAAGAAATGGAAGTATCAACCACATAACAAAGTTATATGCCTGATACTTGGGGGCTAATGCACCTTCAATTTTTTGTATATTGCTAGCTTACAAAGTCCCAAGTTCAATACAAGTATTCAACTTGGCACTTGGGGGCTAATGGCTATTTGATCAAGTTATGTTCTAAGGATAGCTTTTTATTTTTGAGCCCCGGTTTACTTATGCTAAGTTAGACCGGCCCTCGAGGGTTATGCCGACGGATTTCAAAAAAAATGTTCAGGATCAAGTCCCGGTTTGACCAAGGTCACAAACCAGCCCTTGGGGGCTACAAGGATGAATGCAATGGCAGAAAGGAAAGAAGGAATTTACCTCAAATTTATCCCTCATCATTTTGACCAGGCCAGCTTCACAGTCACGGCTAGTGTAAAGCCGGTTTAGATAGCCAGAGTGAAGATCTTGAGCATTCAGAGCGGCGTATGTCTCTAATTCAACATCCCATTTTCCTTTGTTCAAAGGGGAAGAATCCTCTTTGATGGTATGCCTGGTAAGGGTGGCAGGATTCCCGGGTTCAGAGCGGCCTACGCCGGTAATCACAACATCATCATCTTTTGACTCGCCGGTTTGGGTTGGCGCGGCCGGTTTGTCAGCAGGAGTTTGGGATTTCTCAATCTGAACAGAGCTGGCAGGCGGATCAGCAGAGGCTGGAGTATGAATAAGACCTTCTTCAGGGATAACGTCGTCTTGCAGAGGAGGATCATTGGGGATATCTTCACAAGTAAAAACTTCATGATCCGGTGCTTGGTCATGTTCTGGGGCCACATCTTCTTCAGCCGCTCTATCCAGGCGGGCCTTCTTGCTTGGTTTCGGTTTAGCCCTGAAAGAAAAATAAAAAGTCAAGGAAAAGCGTAAGCCATTGCGCAGTATACTGGAAGCATATGTTCGGTTTAACTTACCCAGCAACTGTTTTCAAAGGTGGTAGCTGGGTGGCCGATGATTCACCAGACGATGAATGAGAAGTGACCTGGTAATCGGAGTCGGATGGATTAAGAGGTTGACGGAAGAAACCCGCTTTAGGATTTAAATCAATAAAAAGGTCGGAGACCTCGGAGCGGCGTTTTCGAACCGGACTGTTTGGTAAACCGGCAGAGGTAACTACCTGGCCACTGTGCCGGGTTGTGCGGCGAGCTTCGTGTTGCTGGGTCTTCATAAGAAATTGGGAATCCAGATAAGCAAAAGGATGAGAAAATTTAACTTTCCGGTTTGCCCGGCGAAATTTTGGCAAAGGCAGGATTTCTGAATTGAAAGAGAGAATGGTTACCTCAACAAAACCCGCATTACTGGCTTCAGCGTCATCCTGACAAGCATTATCATCAATAAGGCGTGTAAAAAGCAAGCCAAGTGAATCAAGTTCTACCCCAAGATCCAGATTACCCACATCATCGTCAATGGCTGGGTCAGATGAAGCGGCGGTTTTTCTCTTATGAGCTGGCTTCTTGATAACCTTGGTCTCGGGCCGGGTTGGCCGTCCTGCCTTCTGCGTTTTGTCTTGAGGAAGTTTCTTGCTCCAAAATGGATTATCACCCTGGATCAGCAGTAAATAAATGTTGAGCATATAAAATAGTAACCGGTTCAACAATAGAGCAATTAAAATATTACCGTTGGCGGTTTGTTGGTGGTGCAGTAAGGAGGCAGACCGGTTTGAGCACAGAGGTGCTCCGGTTCATTCAGCATCTTTTTCACAGATTCTATGACTTCGTCATCAGGGAGTTGGATTTTAGTGTGTCGGAGTGGGTCATCGACACTATCAGTATACTCGCACATCAAATTTGGGCGCCGGCTTAGAGGCAAAATGCTCCATGATATCCAGTAGCATGCAAGGTCTATTCCTGTTAAACCATTGGCCATGAAGGCCCGGAGCTTGGATAGTTGAGGAGCGTATTTAATTCTCTCCTTGGCGCTTAGCCTTTGTGGAAAAGGGTGAGTGTTGCTGAGCCGTTCCGGACGGAAGCCAGGCAAGGGATTTTCATTGTCAGGAGAGGTATCCTTGCAATAAAACCAAGTTGCGTTCCATTCCTTGGGGTGAGTATGGAGTTTGACGTGGGGATAGGTGATTTCTTTCCTTTTCTGAATGGCCATACCGCCCAGTTCGGTATTAGGGCCGTCAGTGAATTCAGTACGGCGGTTCAGATGAAAGAGATCTCTAAATAACTCGACTGAAGGCTCCTCTTGAAGGTATGCCTCAGAAAGTACTTGAAAGTGACATAGATTGGTGACAGAGTTGGGGCCAATATCCTGTGGACGGAGTTGAAAGTTGGCTAACACATCCCGATAAAATTTGGAGCCGGGCGGTTTGAAGCCCCGGGCCATGTGATCTGCGAAGACCATGACCTCTCCTTCCTGGGGCGTAGGAGGACATTCATCTCCAGGAACCCTCCAGTGAATCGTGTCTTTGTTATCCAAAGCGCCGATCAGGACTAGATCGTTCAGCTGTGATTCTGTGACACGGGAGGGAACCCAGTTGCACTCGTACACTTGTTTGGCCATGACGAGATCTACAAGAAATAAGTGATCCGGTTCAAGGACATGCCGGATAAAAAGGTGTTGATCTAATTACGGTAAACCGGAGGCAGTACCCATAAACCGGTCTTCTACAACGCAGCATCAGATGGATTCTGGCGGTTCAACCAGGGGACTAATGACATATATACCGGTTTAGCAATTTTTTCTCTATGGTGAAGTTAAACCGCCTGGCCTAAGCATCGGATGCAATTGAAACTATGGATAACTAGTTATGCAGAAACAAGTTTCACAAAATCATGTTACAGCCGCGGATCTACAGCAAGCTCATAAAAACTGGAAATATTTCGAAGACTAAGGCGGAAACAGAAGTGAACCATTGAGCGGATATGTGCGGGAGATCTATGCGCTTGGAGGAGAAATAGCAGGCGGATGCTAAAGGGATCGCTACTAAGCACGACAAGAGTCCACATATGCATTCAAGGTCAGAGAACAGCTATGAACGCGCAATGAACATAGCAAGAACATGGAACCCTAAGAACAGATCTAGGTTAAGAAGGAGAGAGGACTTACCGGGAACGGAGAAGATGCGGAAAGACGCTGCAATACTCTGGTACGTTCAGGTTGATGCAGCGGCCCGAGACGAGGCAGAGGTCGATGGTGGTGGCGGAGCTGCAAGGCCGGCGACGTGAGGAAGAAGAAGAAGAAGGGACGAAGGGGAAGAGAAAGGAAATGACCCTTCGGTCTTATTTATAAGGCAACCGAGCTAGGTCAAACGCGCGAATCCAGGAGCTGTCATTAAGAGGGCGTTATGAACTTCATAATGACGTCATGCCGGTTTACAGCAACTAAAAATAATGACGACATGGAGATTTGCCAATTAACAGAAGATATCCAAGACGCAAGATGGTGTGAAGGATTGACATGAACCAGTTCAAATCAATCTGGGGCCTAATGTTGGGGATATTACCACTAGGCGTAAACCGGCCTACTTGGGCCGGGTTAACTTCATTAGTGGCGTAAACAGATGAAGGCCCAAGGCCTGTAGTCGGTTAGAGCATGTAGCCGTAAACCGGCCTGATGTATGACTTGTATTGTAAGTAAGGAATAGAGAGATAGCAACCGGAATACGAGTATGAACCGGTTAGGACTCTATGGACCGACGGGCGTCACCCGTATATATAAGGGGACGACCCGGTGGCGGTTCAAGACAGACAACCACAACTCGAGCCTAGGCGAAGCTTGTTTGCTCCCTAGCCATCGAGATCATATCAATTCCATCACAACTAGACGTAGGCTTTTACCTTCATCGAAGGGGCCGAACTAGTATAAAACCCTCGTGTCTTTGTGTCCGCTTTAAACCCCTTCAAGTAAACTCGTAGCGATGGCTCCACGACTAAGTCCTTTCGCTAGGACATCTGCCGTGACAAATCCACGACACATCCCCTCTCCATCATATCGGGCATTCTTTATCTCTCACGCGTGCATGCGCAATGATCGATGTTCCTCTATGTATGTGTGTATATAGCTAGGTCTTTCATAGTTTTCCACACAAATCGATCAATCGATATATCCAGTGAGGTCTCACCCTCTTTCCCACGTCCACATCGATCAATCTATATCTATCTATATAGGATTAACATATATAGCTAATACACCCACATTAATTATGTATCCAACGTCCCCCTCTCATCATCCATGCCTTCCTCTTCATCTCTCAGACGCGTGCACAATGGCGAAGACAGGGGGCAGTAAGGGCCCTGCCCCCCCTCCCCCCTAACATCACTATATATCAAGGCTAATATGAATGTTATCATTAGACAATTACCGCTAAAAATGGTTTAAGTTCATGAATTGACCCTCCTCGTAAAGGATTAGCAATGCTTGGCCCCCTAGCTCATTTATTTTTCATGGCTCCGCCACTGCGCGCATCAGCGCACGTGTTCGCCCCCTCTCTCTAAAT
>NC_057809.1:500413194-500631844 GCF_018294505.1 Triticum aestivum | reverse complement strand
TGGTTATACGGGCTATCCATATAATTTAGGAGGGGTTTGTAAGTGAGCATCTCCACAACTCAACATAAAACTCCCCATATAAGTGGTTTTAGGTGGTGCCGCGGCGGCACGATGGTCAATGGCGGCGGCGCAGTGGTATGGTAGTGGCGCTCTGACGTGGCACTTTTTGGGAAAGATTTACGGGACGAGCTATCACGAGCTATCAACAGCTTTTTGACGCAACTCTCCCTAGACCAATTTTTTATACGGAAAAGAGACAGGTTGGAGATGCACTCATTCCTCGTTGTTTTGCATAGAAAAATACATTGACAAAGTACTCTCCGGGTGCTGACAGACGGCTAACTCAGAATTATTTTTTGCAGGAAATTTGAAGTACCACATAGAAGAAAAATGTCACAGTCTCCATTAAAAAATTGGGATTGTGGAAACGGATGAGCTGAGCAGTGCATATGCATCTATCCAAAGAGCATAGGGAGCTGGTCAATTGAAGCAATTAGATCATAAGCTTCCACCTGTCCTGCTTGTTGTCAAACAAACAGTGTGCCAGTGTGTAATACATCCCCCGTATTTCTCCAGTACCAAGTCAAACTAGTAGTAAATTATTGATCCTAAAAAAAGGTCAATTTTGGATCAATTCATTTTGTACGCTTAACACTGTCTTTTTTGTCCCCAGACGATATATTTTATGTATGCTGTACAGCTTGACTGATGTAACGTTAACTATAATTGAGCTGACAGCCAATATTTAAGACTGCCACCGAAAAATGGCTGTATTCCGGGACTTTCCAGATATATAAAATGTCTACAGACAGCTCTGAACTGCACCTTTTCAAAGTTAAGGCGAAAAAGTCAGGAGCCGGAACCGGACCATCTTGGCATTCATCTGGCCTGCACAAGTTGATGAGTTGACCTTGATAGGTTCATGCACAAACTAATCAAGCGCAAAATGCCAAACGAACACAGCATAAATTACAGGTCAAGGAAACAGTTGAGTTTGACTCGGATCCATCGATGCCCAATAATTAAACGCGCATAGGTTCACGCAGCGTGTTCTCCACCACCAGCCGCTGCTACGCTACGTACTCCTCCAAATTGTATACTCGAGAAGAAACAAGTGGGAAATGCATGCACATCGTCGCGCGCGCAAGCCAGCCAGCGATCCAGTCCACGCATGCATGCACGAGGCCGCCACTGGCAACATGCTTCTTTGTCGAGAACCATTAGAATATCGCGGCTCGGTCTGAGGCGTACGTACGTACGTACAGGTAGCGTTGCGTGATGAATGATTCGCACAGGCATCAAGCTCGGTAGCTAGCACAATAATGGAGAGTTGTATAATGCGTGGACTTCGATCGCTTGACGGAGAACCGAACGTGGATGCATATATTGGCTGGCATCTTGCAGCGGGCAATGGCCAAGTAGCTAGCGGGGGCAGCGCGCCAGTATTGCTGACGCTTAAACATATTTTTATGCGTGGTAGTGAGTGGTATCTGCGGGGAAGAATGATAATCTAGTGGTCTGGAATAAGATACGCAGTTGAAGACTTGGCGTTGGAGGCCACGTTAATCGCACGCAGCCGGCAATCATACGGGGAAAAAGGAACTCTTCAACTCTTATCGGGATGCAGAACTCCACGGGGCCAGGATTCATGCTAGAGTCAACTCGTTGTTTTCAGTTGAATATATACATCGTCTAAGCATTGTACGTAGCTCCTCGTGACCTAACCTAGCTAGCTCCCAGCTTGACCGCGTTGCCACTGCCCACTTGCATGCTTGTTTTTGATAAACGTTGCAATGTCAATGCTGTTTAAAATGGAGCGAATGGCACGACAAAATGTCATGTCAGGAGATGGCCGAACCACTTATATTAACACTTTGATGTGCTGCCCTTCTTACATCACCTCACCCGTCCACCTCCAACGGGCAACGGAAAGTCCAGAGAATTTGATTAATTATTACGTATTACTCTCAGTATGCGACGTGGAAGTCGCCATATAAACGACAGTGGCAGGCTTCAAACGAGGCATCGCCGTATTACTGGTGTACATGTGTAACACCTGCATTCAAAGTCATTTACCTCTTGTGACAGATTTGGTGAGGTTTAGTCATGATTTGCGATCACGCTCTTGTTGATTTCTATTAAGGAAACCATCAACATTTTACAAAGCATTCGAAATATAACATAAAAGTAAACAACACAGACAGATGAGAAGAGTGCATCTGCTCCCACAGCCAAGCTTACGGTCCATCTAAGCAACCAGTAGATTTACCCTTATTACATCACAAGCAAAGAAACTCATCTCCGAGGGTAGCACCATATTATGGACCAAAAGTAGGAGAGATCAAACAACATGTGATCGATTGTTTCATCGCGCCCACAAAAGAATTAGTATGAGGGGATACTAGAGGGGCAAAAATAATCTTTAGGAATACATCACTGGGTTTTATAGAAAACTTTCTAGTGAATTGAAATTTCCTCTATTACCATGGATCGTTCTGGAGATGCTACTTTGAGTGGCGTAGAGCGGGACTTTTTAACTAGGAAATTTTCTTTAGAGGAATTAAAAGAGGCTGTTTTTGGGATGGAGAAAAACAAATCAGCCGGTCCTGATGGTTTTAATATTGAGTTTTACCAGCATTTCTGGGATATGCTGAACATGGATTTATTTTATTTGTCTTTTGTATGTCATCTTTAAAATCATTACTAAGATTTTGGTTAACAAATTAATGGTCATAATAAAAGGGGTTATTAGAGCTTCTCAAACTGCTTTCCTGAAAGATAGGTACATCATGGAGGGTGTTTTAGTTTTGCACGAGACTCTAAATTCACTGCATAAAAAGAAATCCCATGGGTTCTTTTTAAAATTGATTTTGAAAAATCCTTTGACAAAGTTAAATGGCCTTTCCTACTTCAAATCTTAAAAACCATGAAATTCCTAGATAAGTGGAATGATTGGATCATGAAAATAATTTGTGGTGGGAAAGTGGCTGTTAAGGTTAATGGAGTGGTGGGACCTTACTTTAGGATTTATCAAGGTTTGAGGCAAGGGGACCCACTCTCATCTTTGTTGTTTGATTTAGTAGTTGATGCATTGTTAATCCTAGTAGAGAGGCTTGTGAGGGGAGGATTGATTACTAGGCTGGCTAGTGATTAGGGGGAAGGGGATGTTGTCATCTTACAATATGCGGATAACACTATCCTACTCATCCAAGATGATCTGGAGCAAGCTAAAAACTTAAAAGGGATGTTATGTTTGTTTGAGATTATGTCTGGGTTAAAGATCAACTTTCATAAATGTGAGGTGATTTGTGTAGGCATGAATGAGGAAAGGATTAAGAGTTACGAGGAATTTTTCACTTGTGGAAGGGGTAAAATTTCTATCAAATATTTAGGAGTTCCTGTGGATGAAAAAAGACATAAAAATAGTGACTTGAATCCTTCGGTGGAAAAGATGGAGAAAACAATGGGAGGCTGGTTGGGTAGAATTTTAAATATAGCCGATAGAACCACTCTTGTAAACACCTCTCTTTCTAGTTTGTCTTCATTCATGCTCTCCTTTTATGGACTTCCTAAAGGGTCAAAAAGATGAAGGAAATATGCCCTAGAGGCAATAATAAAGTTGTTATTTTATATTTCCTTATTCATGATAAAGGTTTATTATTCATGCTAGAATTGTATTGATCGGAAACTTAAATACATGTGTGAATACATAAACAGATACCGTGTCCCTAGTATGCCTCTACTAGACTAGCTCGTTGATCAAAGATAGTTAAGGTTTCCTAACCATGGACATGTGTTGTCATTTGATAACGGGATCACATCGTTAGGAGAATGATGTGATGGACAAGACCCATCCGTTAGCTTATCATAATGTTCGTTCAGTTTTATTGCTATTGCTTTTTTCATGTCAAATACATATTCCTTCGACTATGAGATTATGCAACTCCCGGATATTGGAGGAATACCTTGTGTTCTATTAAACATTACAACGTAACTAGGTGATCATAAAGATGCTCTACAGGTATCTCCGAAGGTGTTTGTTGAGTTGGCATAGATCGAGATTAGGATTTGTCACTCCGTGTATCGGAGAGGTATCTCTGGGCCCTCTCGGTAATAATGCGCATCATAAGAAGCCTTGCAAGCAAAGTGACTAATGAGTTAGTTGTGAGATGATGTATTACGGAATGAGTAAAGAGACTTGCCAGTAACGAGATTGAACTAGGTATGAAGATACCGACGATCGAATCTCGGGCAACTAACATACCGATGGACAAAGGGAATTACGTATGTTGCCATAACGGCTCGACCGATAAAGATCTTCGTAGAATATGTAGGAGCCAATATGGGCATCCAGGTTCCGTTATTGGTTATTGATCGAAGAGGTGTCTCGGTCATGTCCACATAATTCTCAAACCCGCAGGGTCCGCACGCTTAACGTTCGTTGACGATATAGTGTTATATGAGTTATATGATTTGGTGACTGAATGTTGTTCGGAGTCCCAGATGAGATCATGGACATGACAAGGAGTCTTGAAATGGTCGAGAGTTAAATATTGATATATAGGACGATGGTATTTGGACACCGGAAGTGTTTCGAGACGTACCAGAAAGGAATCGGGTCACCAGAAGGGGTTCCGGGCACCCCCTGACAAGTTATGGGCCAAAGGAGGGGACAAACCAACCCACAAGGGGGCTAGTGCGCCCCCTCCCTTGTTTGGCCAGCCCTAGGGAAGGAAAAGGGGGAGGGATAGCCCCTCCCGCCTTTCCCTCTCATGGGAGAAAGGAAAGGGGGGGGGGCACCCTCCCCTGCCTTCCTCCCACACTCCAAATAAGGAAATGGGGGGCGCAGGGCAAGGCGGCAGCCCTAGGGCTTCCGCCGGGTCTCTTGGGGCACGCTAGGGGCTGCCTCCTCCCATCCCACCTATATATACATGGGGAGGGGGCGCCACACAAGAACATAACATTGTATTAGCCGTGTGCGGCGCCCCCGTCCACCGTTTACTTCCTCGGTCATATTTTCGTAGTGCTTAGGCGAAGCCCTACGGAGATCACATTACCATCACCATCGTGTTGTCCGAACTCGTCTACTTCCTCACCGTCTTGCTGGATCAAGAAGGCGGCGAACATCATCGAGCTGAACGTGTGCAGAACGCGGAGGTGATGTGCGTTCGGTACTAGATCGGTTGGAGCATAGAAGAAAGTTCGACTACATCAACCGCGTTGTGAAACTCTTCCGCTTACGACATACGAGGGTACGTAGACACAGTCTCCCCTCTCATTGCTATGCATCTCCATGGATAGAACATTGCATGTGCATAGAAAAAAATTGTTTTCCATGCAATGATTCCCAACAAAAGAAGTATGACATGCCTAGAGTCAGGTTTTGATTGAGTGGAGAAAAAGAGAAAAGAAAGTGCCATTAAGTTTCTTGGCCAGTTGTGTGCCAACCAAAGGACCTGCGAGGTTTAGGAGTGTTGGAATTGGATTTGATTAATATTGCTCTACTTGTTAAGTGGTTGTGCAAATTATTCAATGAAGAGGGACTATGGCAGTAACTTTTGTGGTATAAATACATCAAAAGTTCTACTCTAGAGCAAGTGTAGCACAAATAAGGGGACTCTCATTTTTGGCAGGGGCTGCTTAAAGTGAAATAACTCTTTTATTGTGTTGCAAGTTATGTGTAGGGAACGGGAGAAAAACCAAATTCTAGGAAGATAAATGGATAGGGAAAGAGAGTCTTTTATTATCCTTCCCTAGATTAAATGAAATATCTCTAAATTAAAATATCACAGTGCATGATGCATTGGTTGATAACCTAGATGGTTTGAGATTTTGAAGGGCTTTAGTGGGGGAGAAAGGTGAACAATGGATAGAGCTTAAAAAATTGTGAGATTCTATCATCTTGATAGAAAATAAGAACAAACTCAGCTAGACTCTGGCTAGTTCTGAGATATTCAGTGTTAAGTCCTTTTACTCTGCCATACAGCTGGGAGGTAAAGTCCCTACTAGTTTCCTATGGAAAGTTAAAACTGGCTAATATTGAAGAAAATGTTCTAACACAAGATGTGTTGATTCATAGAGGGGCACTTGCGAATGAGAGTGTTTGTTCTATGAAAAAAAATGAATCCATAGATCACCTTTTTTCCCAATGTCCCCTAAGGTGGTAAACTGGCTAATATTAGAGTGTGGTTACTTGTAGTCTAGGGACTCGATGCAATTTTTATGATTCAGATGCTTGTTTTAATGTTTGGCTAAAGAACATGGGGGTAGAAAAAAGGAATATGTTCACAATGGGTGTTGCAATAGTTATATGGGGTATCTGGAAAGCAAGATTTTTTTCTTGCTTCCAGCATAAATGGCCTTCTGACCCTAGTGTGGTGTTACACATGGTTCATTTTTGGATCAACGACTAGAGTATTTTGCAGGATGCAAAACTAGGACTCCAACAGTGTGCAAAACTTTTGGAGTGAGTCACTGTTGAGATCTTCCAAGCAAGGCGCCGCTAGGCTTTGTGGATTCCCAAGGTGGAGAACGGGTGACGATGGAGCTTCTACATGGAGAATCGGCTTGTAGATTATTCTTTTGGTGTTTGTTGGTTGGCTCCATAGCGGGTGAGTGTTTGGTCCTGGATGCTGGATTTGGCAGGAGCTAATTGTAATTTGGAGTATAGCATCTCGTTTGCTGGGGTGAGGCCCTTCTTCTCAGCTGCGATGTTGGGAGCCAGGTTCTAGCTTTGTTTAGTTGGCTTGTGCCAAAGAGGTTTAAGAGGGGAGGAGTAATTCTTTTGGTGGTGTAGTGTTTTGGCTGTCACAAAGACTCGTTTGGTTCCATTAATAAAATTGGGGGAGGAATCCCTTTCATTCAAAAAGATCAGGCCCACAAAAGTGGCATTGTTCATTACCAGTTCAACCCATTAACTATATTATATTTTGTCAATATGCCATATTTAAGCATTGGTCATAGAAAAATCTTAATCTCAAGAGGATCCTCACTTTCCAGATAAATTTGTACCCCACGACACATGTCTTCTTAAGTTGCAAGTATAGATCTCTAGCATCAAACTTTTTTGTTGCTACCTAGCTTCCATCTCACTCTGTCCTTCTCATAAGCTAGATCAATACTATCCACTAGCGCCTTCAATTCATCCTGCTGGTTAGCAGTCTCTCCAACCAACGTCCTTCTAAACTAAAAACATCACTGGTGCACGTTGGTGCTATACAAACGGTTTTTAACCCCTTTCTGCGACGACATTTGGAACCATCGCCTAGTGAGTGACGACGATGGGGAGGGGTCCTTCCCACACGACCCAGAAACCGTCAGGGATAGGGACCCTATAGTACGCCTACTCATTTGTGACCGCATTGCCATCATAGTCGGTGTTCTATGGTGCCACGTTTATGATGTGCGGCCCATCACAAACGGTTCACTATTATAGAACGTTGATGATAAGCATATAATCACACACATTTGCTTTTCCCAAACCATATGCGATAACTAATTAAGAAGATTAGCTAATCGTCATACGAATGTCGGACAGGATTACAAAACTTTAGACCATCGTAACATCGTCGTACACGACAACTATCACACACGCTATTCTGTGGTGCAATGTTTACGATGCATACTTCATCAGAAACATTTCAAGGTTGTGAATCATGTATGATAAGGCAGCTAACACAAACATTTAGTTTTCCCGCATCGTTTGTGATATTGTCTGACATTGCACATGCTTTGCAAATGACAACTGTGTGCATGCTTGCACATGTTTCCTCTCTGTGAACCATCTCGGATTATGGTGTATATCGCAAACGTTTGTGTTTTACCAACGTGTGTGCCGTAACGACCTAGAGAGCGTAATTTCACCGTAATTTAATTGCTGCTATTTCAAATTGTACCAGATTTGAATTTGAATTTGAATGTATGCTATAGCTTTATTCATATCCATCAGGTTCAAACAACCAAAACATTATTCGATTCATAGGTACATATGTTCAAGAATTACATAAGAACCAAATAAAGAATGATGAACCATAGTTGTATACTTGTACTATTAAAGACGGTAAAGAAAGGGGCGAAATACATTCTGGTTGCTGAACAAGGTGAAGCGGAATGCCCATATTGTTCCCTCCTCCATGCAGAAGGCACGCACGACTCTAGTCCAACCCCTTGTGATGGCCGACCGCCCATCCTTCACGGTCTTCATGAAAACATCTAGATAATCATCGTGTTTTGGTAGAAATACTTTAATCTTTGTATGCCCATTTGCCCACCAATCATGTAGTTTGAGAGGTAATCTTGTGTAAACTGCTTTGGCAACCACTGCAAAGGAAAAAAGATTTAGACATTGTCATCTAACACAACTCATTATTGGCAGTACAAAGAAGGTTGCAGAGTTCTTACTTACCATCATGATGTTCGCTGTTGTCTTGGATAAAGTGTAAACAAATAGCTTAATTGCAATCTTTGGACCCATTTTACTAGCAATCTTTATCAGCTTCCTCACTTGATGCTGGTTCATCGATATCTCATTGCCCCATACGCAAAAAGGGTCGAAGCGCGGATCTTTACCAATGACATATGTACCTAAAAGCACCAAGTTAGTATTAGAAGCTAAACAACAATTGCACAATGATGTAGTACAACACTCTTTTAATTATAATATCTTATAACATCCAATATACTCACATATTAAATGAATTAACATCTTATATTATGGGCCGGAAGGAGTTTAGTGCATTCTTACAAATTATCGGCTGATTAACTGCTGCTGTATCCATGGGTTACAGTTAGTTTGAGCTAGTTTGGGTTCAAATAGCCCTAAAGTATATCTAAACATGAGGGCTACTTTGAGCTAGTTGCATATATAACCCACCCCAAAATACTATCCAACCCAAGAGGTGCTAATTGGAGCTAGTTCTCCTAGTGCATTTATTGTTAATCTAACCCTGCCATCCAAACAACTCTTTGGATGGAGTTAGTTCAGGGTTAGTCATGAGCTAGAAACTAACTCTAACCTCTATCTAAGTTGAGTATCCAAAAAGGGTCGGTTGTTGTTGTTGTTGTTGTTGTTGTTGCTGCTGCTGCTGCTCTTTTACGTATATCTAGACATCATCAGAACATTAATGTAACACTCTTCCTTGTTGCTATGTAGCCTAGGATTGCATATTTAGACATTAAGTACAGTGCATGTTGCTATGTAGCCTCAGATATATTACATATGTCCCTAGTTAACCTAACGATAAATGGGTTGCAGATATATTCAGTTAAAAGTCCGATTCACCGATTAGTCCCTTACCAGCCCCCGACCTATATGGTACCAGCTACCGATATCCTGAACAGTGAGCATATATAAGCCACGTGATGAAACTAACCTCGATGGAAAATAGCAGTCGTTCCTAAAATTGTCCTGTGTAGGTACATCGAGAAGCATGTTAAGCACAACAGGCTAAACATCAACCAAAATTATCCATGGCAGACAAAATAATCTGCAAAAGATAGCTTCAGTGTGCAGGTTTAAGCACGCTAGTAAAACAAAACAAGTGGAAAGGTGTGTTAACTGCAACATGCCTAACATTTAACAACAAGCAAACATAGTCATTCAAACTGGTATTGTGCCGGCCTAAGTACACTGGTTATTGTTAAATAAAAATGGAAAGGCGTGTTAACTACAAGATGCAGCAACCAAATGTAGTCATTCACAGTGGTATTGTTGAAACTGGTAGTGATGAAATTGAACTGCACAGTTCATACTTGCACATATAGAATATCACATTGTGAATAACTGGAATAAACAAGGCATACTACGAACAACCAAAGATAGGATTTGAAACTGGACATATGCTAACAACAATTAACCGAACAATCAAAAAACTTTAAAAGAGGCATATGCTAACTATAATAGGCTTAACAACAAGCAAATATATGCATTCCTATCAGTATGTTTAAAACTGGATTGATGAAATGTATTGCATAGTAAATAATTGCACATATAGAGCATCACATTGTGAACAACTGAAATAAACAAGGCATACTACAAACAACCAGATCTATCAATTAAAACTGGACATATTCTCACTACACTACAAAAGGGACTCGACAAGACAAATCATGGGTTTCCCCCTGTGAAGAGGCACGTCAAAACAAATCATGGGCCTCACTTGTCACAGATGGGCTCGTTCCCGTGGGAAGAGCACGAACCCTGGATGCGCTCCATGTTGTCACATATGGGCTACTTCCCCTTGGAAGAGAACGGCTGTAGGCTTCCCTCCCTGATGTTGCAGATTTGCGCTTTCCCCTTGGAAGAGCAGATGGGCTCTTTCCCCTTGGAAGAGTCGGAGAGGGTGCCCTCCTCGTGGTCGCCGTCGATGAGGTCTGACTTGGAAGCTGTGGATCCCAAGCCAGCATCGCAGAATGTGTCCTTCAGAAATGACAAAAGGGGCTCGATCGCGATGTAGGATGGCAAATTGTTGACAGCGAGCCAGAAGAGATCACCGGCGGGGTCATGGATGAGATCGACGGCGGTTGAACCCGAGGGGTTGGGGGTGGGCCACTTAACCAGCTATGACATAGCCCGCCTCAGGCCGTCGCTGTCGATGACCTTGATGTCGTAGCCGGCGACCGAGACATGCCCGCATACTCTAGCCCGCTGCTTGAGTGCCTGCCGCCAGTAATGGTCGTCAGCTTCCTCGGCGACGTCGGGCAAAGAGACCACGATACAGCTCTTTTGGGCGTCGCTCCTCGAGCTCCACAGGAAGCATAGCCGGGCTTAGGTTGTGATGCTCTGGAGTGGGGGTGGGGATGGGGATGGGGATCTGTGGGTGTCGGTGTCAAAACCGGTGGATTTCGGGTAGGAGGTCCCGAACTGTGCGTCTATGGTCGATGGTAACAGGAGATGAGGGACACGATGTTTACCCAGTTCGGGCCCTCTTGATGGAGGTAATACCCTATTTCCTGCTTGATTGATCTTGATGAATATGAGGATTACAAGAGTTGATCTACCACGAGATCGTAATGACTAAACCCTAGATGTCTAGCCTGTATGATTGTGATTGCCTCTACGGACTAAACCCTCCGGTTTATATAGACACCGGAGGGGCCTAGTGTTGTATAGAGTCGGTTTACAGAGGAAGGAATCTTCATATCTGAATGCCAAGCTTGCCTTCCACACAAAGGAGAGTCCCATCCGGACACGGGAGGAAGCCTTCTGTCTTGTATCTTCACAGCCCATCAGTCCGGCCCATGTCACATAGCTCGGACGCCCGAGGACCCCTTAATCCAGGACTCCCTTAGTAGCCCCCGAACCAGACTTCAATGACGATGTGTCTGGCGCGCTGATTGTCTTCGGCATTGCAAGGCGGGTTCTTCCTCCGAGTACTTCAAAGCATCTGATCCGAAGAATTATACTCGACTTTCCTTTAATGTCGTACCCATTGGCTTCTGCACCTTCATTGCTTCGGCTTCCACATGTCGAGAGAACATGAAAGGTCAGAATATTTTTGCACATAACACCATGGCCATGTAAGAAAGGCATATATTTAAGTGGATTGGATCTCAGATGCCATCTCAAACCAAGCGGAAAATCCTTAGAGCTTGTTGGGAGAAACCATTCCAACATGGCTAGCATTCCCAGTTCTTCCTCCCACCCCATGGCTCCGAAAAAGGCGATTGGGAGAAGTGTTCAGTATCCCATGACTAGCTGAGTAAGCTTCAAACGCAAGGGTTCCTTCCCCCCGCGGATCTAGTCCCCGTTCGGGCAGGATTAACCTCCTTTACAGGCGAAGCTCTGGCAGAAAACTTTCCTAATACAACCAGGGGGAGCGAGTGTGCTTCATATCCTTCTTAATAAGAGGCGTCGGGTTTCCAATCTACCCTTTCCTCCGAGGTCTATTGGAGTACTACGGCCTCCAACTGCACAACCTCACTCTATCCTCCATCCTGCATATCGCGGGGTTTGTCGCTCTTTGCAAGCTATTCCTGGGCTGCGAGGCCCACTTTGATTTGTGGAGGAAACTTTTCTACCTCGTCCCTCGTACCCTAAAGGGATTCGTATTCAAGGTGGGCGGCGCCGAGATATGGCGTATAGCTGGGACAAGATACTTGTCCGGTACGCCAAAGAAGGCATCCGAAGAATAGCCCTCGGAGTGGTTTTATATTGAAGATGTCGCTCTCTCCGACCCAGTCCGAATGGGCCTTCCCGAATTTTCCAGCGCTCCGTTGAGGAAACGCCACAGCTGGCATCCTCGGAGCCTCGAGGAGGAAGACAACGCAGAAGTCCAACAACTAATGGGCAAGATAAGGACACTTGCCCAGTCCAGATTATCAATAATCAAGGTAATGACAACTTCCATAATGCGAGGTGTTCAACCACTCAAATTCAGAGGGCTCCCTATGTGGCACTACAATGGGGAAGATGATGCCTCACGCTGCGGACGGAAGGGTCCGGACACCCCTGCCGCCCTGGCCATAATATTGGCTGATCTGTATAAAGGGGAGAAAGAGGATTTTACTCATCTTAAGCGCCAAGAGGGATTCTCCATGTACAATACCCCTAGCTGGGTGAGTTTTAATCCCACCTCCTTACTCAATCCTTCCCGAGTCATGTTTAATTGACATTTACCCGTTCATTCTTAATAGGAATGGCGGAAGGCTATCGCGGAGATTTATAGTCCCGCTCCACAGCCGGAGGACCATAACCGGGACCTCGATCCCGGATTTGAAGAGGATCCAGACATATTTGTAGAACTCAAAGAGGGAGTCTTCTACCAGTCGAGCTATGATGGCACAGAAGTGGCCATCATGGCCGATTATCCTGGCCTCCTTCCTGCCTCACATGTAAGTAACTAGGAGACATCTCTTTCGAAAGATCTTCCTCATTATGCCTCACCCACTGCAATGTCTCGTGCTCCAAAGGGGAGTCGCTCGGCGCGTCATGCCACACTAGAGGCATCTCATAAGAGAGCGGCGCCTACGCTGGGCGGGTCTTCGAAGAGGAAGGCAAATGACAACACGGCCGAGCCTTCATCAAAGATGTATGGCTTTAAATATGCCCCCTGGCAGGCACATCGAATCGTGACATTGTCCACTGTGTTTTATCAGGAAGAGTGTTCTCCGGACTATGTTCGGGGATCCTGTCAGTCGCGCCTCCATCAATCAGGTTCCAGACCCTGCCTCTAGGGCGAGGGCTGACACGAGAGCGACGCCGGATTGTCCTCCTTCAGAGGATTTAGATAATGTATCTGTCACGAACTCTGAAGTGGAGAGCGCCATGAATCAACAGCACTGGAGGGCCGCTCTTCGCGACCCTGGCTTTACTAAAGAGGCGTTCAATGCCTTCAGCTCGGCTGATGCGTACATCCGAGCTGCTCGGGACAGGCTTGCCAGAGCCACTGACCATCATTTGAAAGATATGTGGGTAAGTACACATTGTATAGATCTAGTAGTCATGTACCAGTAGCCCCTGAGACTTGAAATAGTTGAAACAACTAATTTAAGGATCATTGTATAATCAGGTACTCGTAGAGAAGAACAACATGATGTCTCATGAGCTAGAAAAGTGCCAGACTCAGCTAGCTGTTGTTACCACCGAACTGGAGAAGTCCAAGGAGGCACCGCCTGGTAATGTTCCCCTCCATCCAGAAAAAGTATAATCATGTACCAGTAATGTGAATACTGTTGCGTTTCCGATGACAGGATCAACAGATCAACTAAAAGAGGAACTGAAAGTTGCGCAGGCGGGTAAACAAGAGGCTGAAAGGCACCTGGCCGCAGGCGAACGTGTGCTAACACGAGTCACGGATGATAAGAACAAGCTGCAGGATTCCAACACCCTGCTGGGCGAAGATCTAAAAGATGTACGAGCCCAGCTAGCTGACACCGTAAAGGAAAATAGGAGGCTACGAGGTGGCATATTCAGTATGCTTTTGAACTTACCTCCGTGTAATTCAGCGAAAAAAATGAGCTGACAGATTTATGTCTGCGGGTATGCTGATTGGCCTCCCGAAGAGGAAATGTCTGGATCTCAAGGCGATCTGCTGCAAGAGTTATCCCAAGTGCACGAGCGAGCTCGGCAAGCAATGCGGAGCGTTGCCAAGGCTTTGTGGCCATCCGCCTCTCCTCCATGAAGTATGGAGGAGCTTGTAAAGCTATTCCAGGGAGCTCGGCGGCGCTTTCGATTATGGAAGATATCGGCCTGCCAAGGAGGTGCGCGAGAGGCCTAGGCCATGGTAAAAACACGGCACACCAAGCTTGATCCGAATCATATGGCCCGGGTCTGACCTCGGGGGTCAGATGGACAAGAAATTCCAGTTAGTTTGGTATATGACCAAGTAAAGATAGCCGCCAAGTTTTCCCAACGGGATTGTAAGCTAGATAGCCTGTTAGACGACATAGAGGAAGAAGTTTTTGAGTCCAAGTGACTATGTACTTCAGTTGACAAATTTGTCCCTAGCCGGATTGTGAAATGATTGTCATGGCAGACCTTTTCGCTTCGACCTCTGGACCCGAAGGTGCAGAGTGTTTCCGAATACCAGAGCGGCAATATAGACCGGGGTATGCGTGGAAACCTGGCATAGGGGTCATAGTTGCTTGAACAGACAAGTTGTATCCGGCTAGCTATGTTATATTACTTGTTGATTGTAAGAAACATCTTCCAGGGAGAATAGTCCGTTAAGGGTTCCTTTCCCTAGGTGAACATGTGCTAGTATGCATGCCCGAACTGTGATTGAAGAATCGCAGTATACATAACATCTGGGGGATCACAGGGGAATTAGGGTGTAACAACTTTAGTCCACCGAGCGAATATTCCCTTAAGAACGCTAGCTTTCGGCTTCACCTAGTCTGAGGTACAAGTCCGGATGACCCGGCTGTAACAATCGCAAAGGTGCTCCCTTTATGCCATAGCCGAACAAACGGGAACATAGGGCATAAGCACAGGAGCCAGGCAACCCAGCTTGGCAAAAACTTAAGTCATAATGGTGCATATAATGGCGAAGAAAAGGTACATATGAGGAAAGGACACATATGTGGTGAGCTTGATGCTCGGAAAATAATAATAAGCTTCTGTAAAAGAAGCCCCAGGTATTATGAGCGTATACATTTAAGGATGTGTACGTCATAGGTGTGCGGTTTAGCCGCACAAGAGCTATAGAGCTGGAGAAAAATTAAAGAGAGAGAAAATGGAAACAAAGGGAGAAGAAGACGAACAAAGAGTATGGCTCTAGGCGTAGAATCTTTGGAGTCTGGCAGCATTCCACGGGTTCCGCTCTAAGCGATTGTCCGATGCATCACGCAGGCGGTACACTCCTCCAGTGAGAACTTCATCTATGATGAAGGGACCCTCCCACTTGGGCTTGAGTTTGTCCTTTTTCTTTTCTAGCAAGCGTAGGACGAGCTCACCAACATTATAAGTCTTGGCCCGCACTTCTCTGCTTTGGTATCTATGAGCCTGTTGTTGATAGAATGTCGAACAGGCTTTTGCAACGTTGCACTCCTCCTCCAGGGCATCTAGACTGTCCTGCCGATCAAGCTCGGCCTCTCTCTCTTCATACATGCGCACTCGAGGTGAGTCATGAATGATGTCGCAGCGAAAACGGCCTCTGCACCCTACACCATGAAGAATGGTGTGTATCCAGTAGTGCGATTGGGCGTGGTCTACAGCCCCCAGAGTACGGAGTCGAGCTCCTCAACCCAGTGCTTGTCTGATTCTTTCAAAGACCGAACTAGTCTAGGCTTAATGCCGCTCATGATAAGACCATTAGCTCGTTCCACTTGACCGTTTGTTTGGGTGATAGATGGAGGCATAATCGAGCTTAATGCCTAGGTTAGCACACCAGGTTTTCACTTCATCGGCTGTGAAATTGGAGCCGTTATCGGTGATGATGCTGTGTGGGACACCATAACGGTGCACAACACTGGATATAAAGTCTATCACTGGTCCGGCTTCAGCCGTTTTAACTGGTTTGGCCTCTATCCACTTGGTGAATTTATCTACCATGACCAGCAGATATGTTTTCTTATGGCTTCATCCTTTAAGGGGTCCGACCATATCAAGCCCCCAGCCACGAAAGGCCAAGTAATGAGGATTGTTTGTAGGGCAGTAGGCGACATATGGCTCTGATTGGTCAAAAGCTGGCATCCGACACAACGTTGGACAAGGTCCTGTGCATCTGCTCGGGCTATCGGCCAAAAGAAACATTTACGGAAGGCCCGAGCCGCGGCGTGGTGATCGCCGAGACCAACATGGATTTCGGCCAGGAGCTGCCATCCCTCTTCTTCGGAGATACATCTTTGGAGGACTCTGGTAGCGCTTTTCTTGTAGAGCTCTCCATCATGGACCTTGTAGGCTTTCGAGCGCCGAACAATGCAGCGAGCCTCATTCTGATCCTCAGTGAGCTCTTGCCTATTAAGGTAGGCCAAGAATGGTTCGGTCCATGGGGAAATTACTGCCATTATTAGATTGGCCGATGGTGTTATTTGGGTGGCTGAGCCCCCGATGATATCAGTATTGTGTTCGGAATCTGGGGGTATAATCGGATCTGGACTGGTGTTGCTGCTCTCACCCTTCCACACCACGGATGGCTTGAAGAGCCTTTCCAGAAAGATGTTAGGCGGGTCGGGGTCACCCTTGGCGCCCATGCGAGCAAGGACATCCGCCACTTGATTACTTTCTCGAGCCACATGATGAAACTCGAGTCCCTCGAACCGAGATGATATTTTAAGTATGGCGTTACGATAGGCCGCCATCTTTGGATATTTGGCATTGAAGTCTCCATTTATTTGGGATATTGCAAGATTTGAGTCCCCGCACACCTCCAGGCGTTGTATGCTGATGACCCACAAGTGTAGGGGATCTATCGTAGGCTTTTCTGTAAGTAAGAGTGTCTAACCCAACGAGGATCAGAAGGAAATGATAAGCGGTTTTCAGCAAGGTATTCTCTGCAAGCACTGAAATTATCAGTAACAGATAGTTTTGTGATAAGGTAATTTGCAACGAGTAGCAAGTAATAAAAGTAAATAAGGTGCAGCAAGATGGCCCAATCCTTTTTTTAGCAAAGGACAACTCTGGACAAACTCTTATATGAAGGAAAGCGCTCCCGAGGACACATGGGAATTATTGTCAAGCTAGTTTTCATCACGATCATATGATTCACATTCGGTACTTTGATAATTTGATATGTGGGTGCACCGGTGCTTGGGTACTATCCTTACTTGGACAAGCATATCACTTATGATTACCCCCCATTGCAAGCATCCGCAACTACAACAGAAGTGTTAAGGTAAACCTAACCATAGCATGAAACATATGGATCCAAACCAGCCCCTTACGAAGCAACGCATAAACTAGGGTTTAAGCTTCTGTCACTCTAGCAACCCATCATCTACTTATTACTTCCCAATGCCTCCCTCTAGGCCCAAACAATGGTGAAGTGTCATGTAGTCGACGTTCGCATGACACCACTAGAGGGATAACAACATACATCTCATCAAAATATCAAACGAATACCAAATTCACATGACTACTAATAGCAAGACTTCTCCCATGTCCTCAGGAACAAACGTAACTACTCACAAAGCATATTCATGTTCATAATCAAAGGGGTATTAATCTGCATAATGGATCTAAACATATGATCTTCCACCAAGTAAACCAACTAGCATCAACTACAAGGAGTAATCAACACTACTAGCAACCCACAGGTACCAATCTGAGGTTTGGATACAAAGATTGGATACAAGAGATGAACTAGGGTTTGAGATGAGATGGTGCTGGTGAAGATGTTGATGGAGATTGACCCCCTCCCAATGAGAGGATCGTTGGTGATGACGATGGTGATGATTTCCCCCTCCCGGAGGGAAGTTTCCCCGGCAGAACAGCTCCGCCGGAGCCCTAGATTGGTTCAGCCAAGGTTCCGCCTCGTGGCGGCAGAATCTCATCCCGTAAGCTTGCTTATGATTTTTTCTCGGACGAAAGACCTCATATAGCGGAAGATGGGCATCGGAGGGCCACCAGGGGGCCCACGAGACAGGGGGCGCGCCCAGGGGGTAGGGCTCCCCCCAACCTCGTGGCTGGTGGGTGGCCCCCCTCTGGTACTTCTTGCGCTTAGTATTTTTTATATATTCTGGAAATAACTTTCGTGAAGTTTCAAGACTTTTGGAGCTGTGCAGAATAGGTCTCTAATATTTGATCCTCTTCCAGCCCAGAATCCCAGCTGCCGGCATTCTCCCTCTTCATGTAAACCTTGTCAAATAAGAGAGAATAGGCATAAGTATTGTGACATAATGTGTAATAACGGCCCATAATGCAATAAACATGGATATAAAAGCATGATGCAAAATGGACGTATCAACTCCCCCAAGCTTAGACCTCGCTTGTCCTCAAGCGAAAGCGAAATCAAAAAATATGTCCACATGTTTAGAGATAGAGGTGTCGATAAAAATAAAATACAGACATGAGGACATCATGATCATTCTTAGAACAACAACATATGTATATATTGTCATATGATCTCTTACCCTAAAGTAACAATTCAATTACAATTTCAAGTATGAATCATAAACTTCATTGAGAACCAACAAACTCTAATCTTAGTCATTGAGGCAATTGCAATTTATCATAACATAGGAAAGAGTCAATATAAGATCTTTTCAGCAAGTCCACATACTCAACCATCTTTTAGTCTTTCACAATTGCTAACACTCACGCAATATTTATGGGTATGAAGTTTTAATCGGACACAGAGAAAGATAGGGGCTTATAGTTTTGCCTCCCAACGTTTTACCTCAAGGGTTATGTCAACAATAATAGTTCATGAAGACTCACATCCAATTAGATATATATATCAGGATCTTTCCAACACATTGTGCTTGCCAAAGGATAAAATGTAAAAAGGAAAGGTGAAGATCACCATGACTCTTATATAAGGTAGAAGATAAAAGTAAAAGATAGGCCCTTCACAGAGGGAAGCAGAGGTAGTCATGCGCTTTTATGGCTGGATGCACAAAATCTTAATGCGAAAGAACGTCACTTCATATTGCCACTTGTGATATGGACCTTTATTATGCAGTCCGTCGCTTTTATTTCTTCCACATCACAATATCGTATAAAGCTTATTTTCTCCCACACTAATAAGTCATACATATTTACAGAGCAATTTTTATTGCTTGCACCGATGACAACTTACTTGAAGGATCTTACTCAATCCATAGGTAGATATGGTGGACTCTCATGGCAAAACTGGTTTTAAGGGTATTTGGAAGCACAAGTAGTATCTCTACTTGGTGCAAAGAAATTGGCTTAGCAAGAGAGGGAATGGCAAGCTCAACATGTTGGATGATCCATGACAATATAATTTATCTCAGACGAAAGAAAACATAACCCATTACGTTGTCTTACTTGTCCAACGTCAACTCTTTAGCATATCATACTTTAATGAGTGCTCACAATCATAAAAGATGTCCAAGATAGTATATTTATATGTGAACCTCTCTTTCTTTATTACTTCCTATTAATTGCAACGATGACCAAAACTATGTTTGTAAACTCTCAACAACTTTTATTCATCATACTCTTTATATGTGAGCTCATTACTCTCCATAAGATCCATATGATCTCTTTATTTCTTTTTATTCTTTCTCTCTTTATTTTATTCCCTCAAGATCATAGCAAACATGCCCTTGACTCAACACTAAACTTTATTATATACAACTCACGGACTCGATTACATAGAAGGATCATAAAGCAAAAACTCACAACTAGATCATACTAGAGCTTTATTCTACTAGATCAAGATATTATCAAAAGGATCGAACTAAGAAAAACAGTAAAGATAAAAGTGATGGTGATAAGATACCGGGTCACTCCCCCAAGCTTGGCAGTTGCCAATGGGAATGCCCATACCCATGTGATTATGTCTCCTTCTTTGGGGGTGCGGAATATGATGGTTTTGTTGATGGCGTAGGCTTCTTCCTTAGTTTGCGCTTGAGGACAGAATTTTCATCCCTCAGGTCATCAATCTCCTGCTCTAGGCTTAATATCTTTTTGCATAATTCCTGCTTGTTTTCCTGCAAGAGGCGAAAAGGGATAAACTCGATCTTAAGTTTCTTTGCTCTATCAGGGAGGCTTGACTTTTTAAACTCCACATGCATGTCCCCAGGTTGAGGTAAGTGGGACTTCATCTTCATCTGAGCTCGTCTCCTCCTTTCCCTTGGGTTCACAGTCCTCTTATTCTTCTATAGTCCAACCACAATGCTCCACGTCCCCATAGACCTTAGGATTTGCAAGGTAATCAACCACATAGCTTTCTCCTTCCGAATCCTGGGACGACATATTGCTCTAATCTGCATCGGGAACAACTCGAAACAAAGACAGAGGATATTTGCGTGATACGGTGGTCAAAACCTTCGGGAGATTATATAGTGAATTTTTACCAACTAAAAGAAGTATCGTGCAAGAAAACAGAGTCCGGAGAGCGCACGAGGTGCCCATGAGGCAGGGGCGGGCCCGGGGGGTAGGGCGTGCCTCCCACCCTCGTGGAAGCCTCGTGTCCTTCCCGGATTGCTTCTTATTTTCCTATTTTTCTAAATATTCCAAAACAGAGAAAAATTGCCATTAGAACTGTTTTGGAGTCGGTTTACTTACCGTACCACATACCTATTCCTTTTCGGGGTCTGAAACATTCTGGAAAGTGTCCCTTATGTATTCCTCTGAGGTTACAGTTTCGATAATATTAGTTTCAACATTTATAGGATTACCTGAGATATAATGTTTCATTCTTTGACCGTTCACCACCTCCGGATTTGTGCCTTCAAAGTTGTTAATTTTTATGGCACCGGAACGATAGACCTCCTCGATAATGTAAGGACCTTCCCATTTAGAGAGAAGTTTTCCTGCAAAAAATCTTAAACGAGAGTTGTATAACAATACATAATCACCTACATTAAACTCACGCTTTTGTATCCTTTTGTCATGCCATCTTTTAACCTTTTCTTTAAACAATTTGGCATTTTCATAGGCTTGGGTTCTCCATTCATCAAGTGAGCTAATGTCAAAAAGTCTCTTCTCACCAGCAAGTTTGAAGTCATAGTTGAGCTCTTTAATAGCCCAATATGCCTTATGTTCTAATTCAAGAGGTAAGTGACATGCTTTACCATAAACCATTTTATACAGAGACATACCCATATGATTTTTATATGCAGATCTATAGGCCCATAATGCGTCATCAAGTTTCTTGGACCAATTCTTTCTAGATCTATTAACAGTCTTTTGCAAAATTAATTTGAGCTCTCTGTTACTCAATTCTACTTGACCACTAGACTGTGGGTGATAAGGAGATGCAATTCTATGATTAACATCATACTTAGCAAGCATTTTACGAAAAGCACCATGAATAAAATGTGAACCACCATCAGTCATTAAATATCTAGGGACTCCAAACCTCAGAAAAATAACTTCTTTAAGCATCTTAAAAGAGGTGTTATGATCAGCACTACTAGTTGGAATAGCTTCTACCCACTTAGTAATGTAATCAAAAGCAACTAAAATATGTGTATACCCATTAGAGGAAGGAAAAGGTCCCATATAATCAAAGCCCCAAACATCAAATGGTTCAATAACAAGTGAATAATTCATAGGCATTTCTTGACGTCTACTAATATTACCAATTCTTTGACATTCATCACAAGACAAGACAAACTTACGGGCATCCTTGAAGAGAGTAGGCCAATAAAAACCAGATTGTAATACCTTGTGTGCAGTTCTATCTCCAGCATGGTGTCCTCCATAGGCTTCAGAGTGACACTTGCGTAGGATCTGTTCCTGTTCATACTCAGGTACACAACGTCTAATAATACCATCTACTCCTTCTTTATAAAGATGTGGGTCATCCCAGAAGTAATGTCTTAAATCATAGAAAACCTTTTCTTTTGCTGGTATGTGAAACTAGGTGGTATAAATTTAGCAACGATGTAATTAGCATAATCAGCATACCATGGAGCAGTACGAGAAGCATTTATGACATTTAATTGTTCATCAGGAAAGCTATCATCAATAGGTAGTGGGTCATCAAGAACATTCTCTAACCTAGACAAGTTATCTGCAACGGGGTTCTCAGCTCCCTTCCTATCAATAATATGCAAATCAAATTCTTGTAGCTTGAGAACCCATCTAATAAGTCTAGGTTTAGCATCTTTATTTTCCATAAGATATTTAATAGCAGCATGATCAGTGTGAATAGTTACTTTAGAATCAACAATATAAGGTCTGAACTTATCACAAGCAAATACAACTGCTAAGAATTCCTTTTTAGTGGTAGCATAATTTCTCTGGGAATTGTCTAGAGTTCTACTAGCATATTGAATAACATTTAATTTCTTATCAACTCTTAGACCTAGAACAACACCTACAGCATAATCACTAGCATCACACATAATTTCAAAGGGTAAATTCCAATCAGGTGGCTGAACAATAGGTGCAGAAATTAATGCTTTCTTAAGTATTTCAAATGCTTCTACACAATCATCATCCAAGACAAAAGGAATATCTTTTTGTAATAGGTTAGTCAGAGGCCGAGAAATTTTTGAGAAGTCCTTAATGAACCTCCTATAAAAACCGGCATGACCCAGAAAACTTCTTATACCTTTAATGTCCTTGGGACATGGCATCTTTTCAATAGCATCAACTTTAGCTTTATCAACTTCAATGTCTCTTTCAGAAATTTTATGCCCCAAGACAATACCTTCATTAACCATAAAGTGGCATTTCTCCCAATTCAGAACAAGATTAGTTTCTTCACATCTCTGCAAAACTCGATCAAGGTTGCTCAAGCAATCATCAAAAGAGGATCCATAAACGGATAAATCATCCATGAAAACCTCACAAATCTTTTCACAAAAGTCAGAAAATATAGCCATCATGCATCTTTGAAAGGTAGCAGGTGCATTACCTAAACCAAAAGGCATACGTCTATAAGCAAAAGTACCGAAAGGGCAAGTAAAAGTGGTCTTTGCTTGATCATCAGCTGACACAGGTATTTGAGAGAAACCAGAGTAACCATCTAGAAAGCAAAAATGTGTATGTTTGGATAATCTTTCTAGCATTTGATCAATAAAAGGTAAGGGCTAATGATCTTTTTTAGTAGCCTTATTTAATTTGCGGAAATCAATTACCATCCTATAACCTGTAATAATTCTTTGCGGAATCAATTCATCTTTATCATTAGGAACGACAGTGATACCTCCCTTCTTAGGGACACAATGGACATGACTTACCCACTGACTATCAGCAATGGGATAAATTATACCTGCCTCAAGGAGCTTTAATATTTCCTTTCTTAACACTTCTTTCATCTTAGGATTCAGCCGTCGTTGGTGACCAATAACTGGTTTGGCGTCTTTCTCCAAATTTATTTCGTGTTGACATAGAGTGGGACTAATGCCCTTAAGATCATCAAGAGTATATCCAATAGCAGCACGGTGCTTCTTTAGAGTTTTCAATAATTTCTCTTCCTCCTTCTATGAAAGGTTAGCACTAATAATAACAGGATATATCTTCTTTTCATCAAGATAAGCATATTTAAGAGTATCAAGTAATGGTTTAAGCTCAAACACGGGATCACCCTTGGGTAGAGGAGGATCCCCTAGGATTTCAACATGCAAGTTGTGTTTCAGAATAGGTCCCCTTTTAAAGGATACTTCATCTATTTCCCTTCTTTCATTCATAAACATATCATTCTCATGGTCTAGCAAATATTGTTCTAAAGGATCATTAGGAGGCACAACAATAGAAGCAAGACCAATAATTTCATCCTTACTAGGTAATTCCTCATCACGGGGTTGTCTACGAAATTTAGAGAAGTTAAACTCATGAGACATATCACCCAAACCAATAGTAACAACATCCTTTTCACAATCTATCCTAGCATTAACAGTATTTAAGAAGGGTCTACCAAATATAATGGGACAAAATCTATCTTGTGGGGAACCAAGAACAAGAAAATCAGCAGGACATTTAACCTTCCCACACAAGACTTCAACATCTCTAACAATCCCAATTGGTGAAATCATGTCTCTATTAGCAAGCTTAATGGTAACATCGATATCTTTTATCTCAGCTGGTGCAATATCATGCATAATTTCTTTGTATAAGGAAATAGGTATTGTACTAGCACTAGCACCCGTATCACACAAGCCATGATAACAATAATCTCCTATTTTAACAGAAATAACAGGCATGCCTACCACAGATCTATGTTTATCTTTAGCACCAGGTTTAGCAATTCTAGCAGTTTCATCACAGAAGTAAATAACATGCCCATCAATATTATCAGCCAAGAGATCTTTAACAATAGCAATATTATGTTCAACTTTAACTTGCTCAGGGGGTGCATAAGTTCTAATATTACTTTTACGAACCACAGTTGAAGCTTTAGCATGATCCTTTATTCTAACAGGGAAATGCGGTTTCTCAACATAAGCAGTAGGAACAATAGGATCATTATAAGTGATAGTCTTTTCTTCAACTTTAATAGGTTCAACTACTTTTACTTCTATGGGAGGATGATATTTAAACCACTTCTCCATAGGGAGATCAACATGAGTAGCAATGGATTCACAGAAAGAAGCTACCATCTCAGAGTCAGGTCCATATTTAGTGTCAAAATTTACGGAAAACATCGGTATCCATAAAAGATTTAACACAATCAAACTTAGGTGTTATACCTGACTCCTTACCTTTGTCGAGATCCCAATCTTCAGACTTGCGTTTAATTCTCTCCAGTAAATTCCATTTGAATTCAATAGTCTTAATCATAAAGGAACCAGTACAAGAAGTATCGAGCATGGAGCGATTGTTGTCAGAAAGCCGAGCATAAAAGTTTTGAATAATCATTTCTCTTGAGACCTCATGATTGGGGCATGAATATAACATTGACTTAAGCCTCCCCCAAGCTTGAGCGATGCTTTCTCCTTCGCGAGGCCAAAAAATATATATATAATTACGATCATGATGAACAAGATGCATAGGATAAAACTGATGGAATAACACTTCTTGAAATTTTTGTAAGGGATCATCTTATTTACTACCGTCGTCCTAAGTAAACAAGATGCATAAACATAATAAACATCACATGCAATTATATAGTTGTGACATGATATGGCCAATATCATATAGCTCCATTGATCTTCATCTTCGGGGCTCCATGATCATCTTGTCACCGGCTTGACACCATGATCTCCATCATCATGATCTCCATCATCGTGTCTTCATGAAGTTGTCACGCCAACGACTACTTCTACTTCTATGACTAACGTTTAGCAATAAAGTAAAGTAGTTTACATGACGTTATTCAATGACACGCAGGTCATACAAAAAATAAAGACAACTCCTATGGCTCCTGCCGGTTGTCATACTCATCGACATGCAAGTCGTGAATCCTATTACAAAGAACATGATCTCATACATCACAATTCATCATTCATCACAACTTCTGGCCATATCACATCACATGATCAATTGCTGCAAAAACAAGTTAGACGTCCTCTAATTTGTTGTTGCATCTTTTACGTGGCTGCAATTGGGTTCTAGCAAGAACGTTTTCTTACCTACGAATCACCACAACGCGATTTTGTCAACTTCTATTTACCCTTCATAAGGGCCATGTTCATCGATTCCGCTCCAACTAAAGTGGGAGAGACAGACACCCGCCAGCCACCTTATGCAACTAGTGCATGTCAGTCGGTGGAACCGGTCTCACGTAAGCGTACGTGTAAGGTTGGTCCGGGCCGCTTCATCCCACAATGCCGTTGAGCAAGAAAAGACTAGTAGAGGCAAGTAAGATGACAAAATCCACGCCCACAACAAAATTGTGTTCTACTCGTGCAAAGAGAACTACGCATAGACCTAGCTCATGATGCCACTGTTGGGGAACGTTGCAGAAAATTAAAATTTTTCCTACGGTTTCACCAAGATCCATCTATGAGTTCATCTAAGCAACGAGTCAAGGGAGAGAGTTTGCATCTACATACCACTTGTAGATCGCGTGCGGAAGCTTGCAAGGTGATGATGTAGTCGTACTCGACGTGATTCGAATCACCGATGACCAAGTGCTGAACGGACAGCACCTCCGCGTTCAACACACGTACGGGACGGGAGACGTCTCCTCCTTCTTGATCCAGCAAGGGGGAAGGAGAGGTTGAGGAAGACAGCTCCACCGGCAGCACGACGGCGTGGTGATGGTGGAGAGGCAGTACTCCGACAGGGCTTCGCCAAGCACACAACGGAGGAGGAGAGGTGTTGGGGAGGGGAGGGCTGCGCCTTGGAGGGTGGTGCGGCTGCCCTCCCCTCACCCCTCTATTTATAGGGGGAAGGGAGAAGGGGGCCGGCCCCCTAGAACCCATCTAGGGGGGGGGGGTGCGGCGGCCTAGGGGAGAGGGGAGAGGGTGGCTTGCCCCCCAAGTCAAGGGGGGCGCCCCCTCTAGGGTTCCCCCTCAACCCTAGGCGCATGGGCCCAAGGGAGGGGGGTGTGGCCAGCCCACCAGGGGCTGGCTCCCTGCCCCACGCAGCCCATGTGGCCCCCCGGGAGGGGTGGCCCCTCCCGGTGGACCCCCGGAACCCTTCCGGTGGCCCTGGTACAATACCGGTATGACCCCGAAACTTCCCGGTGTCCGTTTGACAACTTCCCATATATAAATCTTTACCTCCGGACCATTCCGGATCTCCTCGTGACGTCCAGGATCCCATCCGGGACTCCGAACAACATTCGGTAGTCACATACTAGTCTTCCTAATAACCCTAGCGTCACCGAACCTTAAGTGTGTAGACCCTACGGGTTCGTGAGACATGCAGACATGACCGAGACGCTCTCAGTCAATAACCAACAGCGGGATCTGGATACCCATGATGGCTCCCACATGCTCCTCGATGTTGTCATCGGATGAACCACTATGTCGAGGATTCGATCAAACCCTGTATGCAATTCCCTTTGTCAATCGGTACGTTACTTGCCCGAGACTCGATCGTCGGTATCCCAATACCTTGTTCAGTCTCGTTACCGGCAAGTCACTTTACTCGTACCGTAATGCATGATCCCGTGTCCAACACCTTGGTCACATTGAGCTCAAAATGATGATGCATTACCGAGTGGGCCCAGAGATACCTCTCCGTCATACGGAGTGACAAATCCCAGTCTCGATCCGTGTCAACCCAACAGCTACTTTCGGAGATACCTGTAATGCACCTTTATAGTCACTCAGTTACGTTGTGACGTTTGATACACCCAAGGCACTCTTACGGTATCCGGGAGTTACACGATCTCATGGTCTAAGGAAGAGATACTTGACATTTGCAAAGCTCTAGCAAAACGAACTACACGATCTTTTATGCTATGCTTAGGATTGGGTCTTGTCCATCACATCATTCTCCTAATGATGTGATCCCGTTATCAACGACATCCAATGTCCATAGTCAGGAAACCATGACTATCTGTTGATCACAACGAGCTGGTCAACTAGAGGCTCACCAGGGACATATTGTGGTCTAAGTATTCACACGTGTATTACGATTTCCGGATAATACAGTTATAGCATGAATAAAAGACATTTATCATGAACATTGAAATATAATAATACTTTTATTATTGCCTCTAGGGCATATTTCCAACACGCGCCGCACTATCTCGAGGGGCATGATCTAGCTCTAGCCCCGGACAGTGTCCTGGAGGCCGCACACGCATCGGTTCCGACCCCTAACTCGGAGCCTATTGCGCCAATTGAGGATGAGCGGTTGGACGTCACCTCGGGGGCTGCGATCCCGAAAGCGATCGAGCCGAATGCTAGCCCCTCACTCTGCACGGCCGGTGACTCCGAGGATCCGGACTCCTCCCCGGACTCCGAACCCCCCGTGCCCCTGCCAATCGAATTCGATTGGGCACTGATAATGGAGTTCACTGCCGCAGACATCTTTCAGCATTCGCCTTTTGGCGACATCCTGAATTCTCTTAAGTCTCTCTCTTTATCAGGAGAGCCCTGGCCGGACTACGGTCAGCGAGGATGGGATACGGACGATGAAGAAATTCAAAGCCCACCCACCACCCATGTGGTAGCCACTGTCGACAATTTAAACGACGTGCTCAACTTCGACTCCGGAGACATCGACAGCATGGATGACGATGCAGGAGATACCGACGAACCAACACCCATAGGGCATTGGACAGCCACCTCATCTCACGATGTGTACATGGTGGATACCCCTAAAGGAAGCGACAACGAGGAAAAAGGGGATGGGACGGGAGATCGACCCCCCGAAAAGCAATCAAAGCATCGGCGTAAACGGATAGAGAAACCGAACATCCCTCCTCCGGCGAAAACGGCATTCCAGATGACCTCACGCCGAATAAACCTATGGAGCAGAAGAATCTCCACGAGAGGCTTGTCGCAACTGCACGCAGCCTAAAGAAGCAGAAGCGGAAGCTAAAAACAGCGGAAGACGCACTCCGGATTAGATGGAGCAAAGTAATCAATACCATAGATAAGTACGGCGACAGTCGCCGCACTAAAGGCTATCCGAAAAGAAAGCTATTGCCTGAATTCGACGAAGAAGCCCTAGAGCCCTCGCATTCAAAAAATGAAAAAGCCACACGGTCGGATAGACGACCCCATAAAGCGGCAAGCAGCGCCGCACCTAAATCGGCATGAGACCCACTTAAGGATTCGCATCATGGCCCAGTCAGGTCCATTTATGGGCCAAGAAAGCAAGCTCTTGTAAGCAATGCTATGAAGCCATCATCAGAATCCGGCACACCCAAATACAGGGGCACTGCACCCCCCCTATGTTTCACCGATGAGGTCCTGGACTATGAATTCCCAGAGGGATTCAAACCCATAAACATAGAGGCATATGATGGAACAACAGACCCTGGAGTCTGGATCGAGGATTATATCCTCCACATACACATGGCTAGAGGAGATGATCTCCACGCCATAAAATATCTACCCCTTAAGCTTAAAGGGCCAGCCCGGCATTGGCTTAAAAGCCTTCCCGAAAACACAATTGGAAGCTGGGAAGAGCTCGAGGATGCTTTCTGAGCAAACTTTCAAGGGACCTATGTCTGCCCTCCGGACGCAGACGATCTTAGTCAGATAACTCAACAACCCGGAGAATCAGCTCGGCAGTTCTGGAATAGATTCCTCATTAAAAAGAATCAGATAGTCGACTGTCCGGACGCTGAAGCCTTAGCAGCTTTCAGGCATAACGTCCGAGACGAATGGCTCGCCAGACACCTCGGCCAAGAAAAGCCAAGAACAATGGCCGCACTAACAAGCCTCATGACCCGCTTTTGTGCAGGGGAGGACAGCTGGTTGGCAAGGTGCAGCCCCAGCGACCCAAGTACATCCAAAACTAGGGATGGAAACGGAAAACCACGATGCAACAAGGACCGTCGCTGGACTAAGGACAAAAGTCCGAAGAGCACGGCAGTCAATGCCGGATTCAAAGGCTCACAACAAAATCAGGAAAAATCGCCCCCAGGATAACAAGGAGGATCCATCCAACCTAAGTAAAATCCTGGATATGATATGTCAGATACACAGTACTCCCAGGAAGCCTGCTAACCATACCCACAGAGACTGTTGGGTTTTCAAACAATCCGGCAGACTCAATGCCGAACACAAGGGGCTCGACACACCAAGCGAAGACGAGGACGAACCCCAAAAGCAGAGCACCAGGAAACAAAAGAACTTCCCACAAGAAGTAAAAATAGTGAACTCACTTCACATAACAAAACGTGCGGCGCCCGTAAAGGTACGCACCACACAGCCCAAAGAGTCCTGCCACTGGTTGTCAAAACCGATCATCTTCGCTCAGCTAGATTATTCTAGGAATATCAAGAATATAGGCTGGACTGCCTTGATACTTGATCCAATAATTGGCGGACTCCAGTTTTCAAATGTCCTTATGGACGGCGGCAGTGGACTAAACCTGATATATCAGGATACAATCCAGCACATGGGGATAAACCCAGCAAGAATCCGCCGCAACAAAACCTCCTTTCAAGGGGTAATACATGGTCCGGACACCCATTGTATGGGTTTTCTCTGGCTCGAAGTTATATTCGGCTCTGCCGATAACCTTCGCCGTGAAAAGCTGACCTTCCATATCGTCCCGTTCTCAAGTCGCTATCAAGCACTACTGGGACGCGAAGCTTTCACGCGCTTTAACGCAATACCGCATTATGCATCTCTTATGCTTAAGATGCCCGGTCCACGAGGCATCATTTCTTTGAGGGGGAAGCACTAATGTGCGCCTCCCCTAGCGGAGGACTGTACGACCGCTTTGACAGCCCCACAGCAAAATGGCCTCACCGGCCAAAAAAAACTTCGAAATAGGTCATTCAAGACCACGAACGCGGATAGACAAGTTCGGTGCAAAATCATCATTGATGCAGGCCTAGAAGCCATATACCCCCGCACTAGGGGCTCCACGCATATACGATAAGAGACAATAAAGCTCAATCTTATATATCTTCCTTTATACTTTGCTTATTTTAAACTTTTTCGGCACGACCCATTTTCAACTCAGTTCCTCTCTTTTACAGATGAACGTCGTGCGGCGCCTGTCCAGGATACGGCACAACAAAGACACAGGCGCAGACGTGCAGTAGGGACCCGTCCTAAAGGATTCTTTTTAGATTAAGACCCTGCGTAAACCTTTTTTACTGTCTCTTGTTGCTACACATCCCCTGGTTTTTTTTCTTTCTGATATAACCAAGGAGGAGGCTGGCGTCTTGGCATGTGGCCACGTCAGAATTTTTGCACGTACCTGGACACTAGGGGCTTTTTTTAAAAAAGAGTGTTGTTTCGCCCGCACTCATAAAGACCGAACACCTTAGGGAGTGTTCGGCGTCGCGAGTTTTGGCATTATATGCATCAACTCCGAATCATGTCTTTGGTCAAATGTTGGGTTGCCCGGCTCTTGAGTTCGGCTACCTTACGTTCCGCTCTATCGGCTAAGGTAGCACCAGGAGAACTACTGCGATTGTGCCCCCGGTTCGGCCGGGTGAGCACTTCAGTAGAGAAAGCCGAAAACTGACTGTCATGATGTAGCGTGAGACTGGTCAGCCACTCGATGACCTATCGGAATCTATCGGATTCCTCCGCTTTAACGAAGGGCCGCTTCCCGGTCAGGCACATACGCGCCCCGAATTCGGACGAGCGCAGTTGCCACCAAGGAGCTACCTAAAGAGTCGCATTGTCAAACTCCTATGGCTAAGTGAAAGTGTTAAAGCATTATAGTCCGGTTGCCTGGCCCGCTGCGCTATCACCTCCTTTGTAGGACCAAGACGTTGGGTTAAGTGTGAAAATGCGTCTTCTGCGAGCACCCCCGCACTATGTGCGTGGGGGCTGAAGCCAACGACTGCCATCTTTCAGATTTTGTATATATATATATATCTTAAAACGGCCGCACAGGAGGTGTTCCCAATACTTGAAGGCACAAGTATAAAAAGGCCACTACAATTTATCAAAATATTACTTTATAATTACATATGCTATCTTAACATAGCATCCTTCGAGCACTGCGTCTCTATTACACGAGCGCCTTCAAGGACTTCCTGAAAATAGTGCTCGGAGGGTACTCGGCTTTTGTCCGAGTCTCGGGACGCAACAACGGTGGTCTCCATCCCTGCCCAGTATGTTTTGACACGAGCAAGAGCAATCCGTGCGCCCTCTATGCATGCTGACCTCTTCATCGCATCAATACACCGTATCACGTCAAGGAATTGCTGCACCAAGCTGAAATAACTCTTCGGCTCCGATCTCCCTGGCCATAGATGACCCATGACGTACTTCATGGCGAGTCCAGACAACCTATTCAGGTCGGCCCATTGAGCCAAACGATCGTCTACTGCCAGTGGACGCTCTGGATTGTGGAACTATGACCAGAAAAGCTTTTCCACTTCGCGATCTTTTAGATCTCGAAAGTGTTCGGTCGCATCAGCAGCACTTGCTGCCAAATCCAGATAGGTGTCCTCCACACTCCACATCCGGTCCAACGGAGCAAACTTCGGATCACAAAACTTCCTCCGCAACATAAAGGGCTTTCCAGCCGCAATCTGTTCGGCCTGACGCAGCTCCTCCTTCGCAGCTCTCGTCGCAGAGCGAGCGTCCTTGGCATCGGCAACGGCCTTCTCTAAGTCCGTCTGTCTCGCCCGGTCTTCTTTCTCAAGAAGTTTGCAACGGTCTGCAGCGCTCTTTAACTTCTCGGCCATCTCGGCCATCTCTTCTTTGCTTCGGCAGTGAGCAGCCTGTTCGGCTCTCAGATCTTCAAGGGCCTTCTCGGCAGCCGCATCGCTTTTTCTGGCTTGCTCCTTAGCTCGGGCAAGTTCTGCCCTAAGATTCTCCACGGCGGCCGTACCATCTGCGTCAAGCACACACATTGTAAGACACTCGCATGAAGCTCCTCTTACCTGATGCCGCCCGAAGAATTACATACCTTGAGCCTCATCAAGCCGCTTGTTGACAAGCGCGATGTCGGCATCTGCCATGTCCAGTTGCCGCTTTAGTTCAGCCACATCATAAGTTCGGCTTGATTCCGGACACCTCGCCACCTACATTCAAAGGCGACATCTTAGACCTGGGATTATGATCCTCTGTGTGCCGTCATTTCTTGACAACACACAGAGTCTCAGGGGCTACTATCTACACAGGGCGCATCTTACTTATGCGCAACTGACAAAAGTGTACATTATCCAACGTACCTCAAAACCCGTCAGTAAACTTTTGACGGCCTCATGCAATCTGCTTTCTGCGGATGAAATCCTTTCAATCACTGTTCCCATCAATGCACGGTGCTCTTCTGAGATAGAAGCTCGCCCCAGCAGAATCTTTAGCTCCTCCGACCGCGCACCAAACGGTGCCGGACTCGTCCTACGACCTCCATCAAAGGCAGGACGCGGAGAACCTTGGGGGCCATATGGCTACCTTCCACCCCTGCCGGATTCGGAGAAACCCTCCGCGACGACACCTCAGGGTCGCCCGCCTCGCTAGGCGGTACGGCAGGGGGAGGCGTTCCACTCTCCATCATCTCTGGAAGAAGATCCCCCGAAGACGAGCTTTGCTGAGAAGGGCTGAGGTCCGAGCTACAAGGTAAAATTTCGGTTAATCTTCTTAGATAAAAAGTAAGTATTTCTCTCATCCCTCTAAAGGAAAATCTTTCTCTACTTACGGCTCGCTGGAGGGCTGATCCCTTTGGGGGCGTAGTTCGGCCGAGGATCTCCCCGGCGCCGGACCCTCTGACGAGAACTTCTTCCCCCGCTTTGAGGCCATGGTGTTCGGGTCGTCAGAGGCGGCCCTCTTCTTCCCCCTAGGAGAGGAATTGTCGGTTCCTCCCTTCGGAGCGGCCTCCTTCGAGGAGGCCATAGTTTCCTTGTCCTCCCCCTCACTTCCCTCCAAAGGCACGATCTTCAACATCCTGACTAGCACGGGATCCGGCCTGGTCTCAGGCAGGGGAGTCGGACACCTGATCAGCTTCACCTTCGCTACCCACTCCAGTTTAAAAGGACAGCTCTTTTAAGAGCAAGTCTATGACAATTTTACGGACAGCGAGTCCGGGCACAAGGTTACTTACTTGAGTATCCGGGCGATTGCAGCTTAAACCTGCGTCCTCGGTCAAATCCAGACACATTGCTTGTGATCCGAAGAACATTTTATACATCTCCATGGGCGTTGCGCCCATAAAATGCTGGAGAGCTCATGGTCCCTCCGGATTAAACTCCCACAGATGAAGGGAGCGACGTTTGCCGGGCAATGTTCGGCGAATCAGCATGACCTGCGTCACCTTGACCAGGTTGAGGTCTCCTTCTAAGAGATCCCTAATGCGGCCCTGCAACAGGGACACGTCTTTGGATAACCCCCAATCTAATCCTTTGTTGACCCATGACGCTAGCCGTGGTGGGGGACCCGAGCGAAAGGCAGGAGGCGCCACCCACTTGGCACTCCTGGGAGCGGTGATATAGAACCACTCTCGTTGCCACAAGCCGAGCTCCTCTTGAAAGGAGCCCTCGGGCCATGGAGCATCGACATTCTTACTTATGACCGCACCTCCGCACTCTGCGTGCCGTCCCTCGACCATCTTCGGCTCCACTCCAAAAGTCTTGAGCCATAATCCGAAGTGAGGAGTAACACGAAGGAACGCTTCGCACACAACGATGAATGAGGAAATGTGGAGGATGGACTCCGGAGCTAAGTCATGAAATTCCAGCCCATAATAAAACAGCAGCCCCCTCACGAAGGGATCCATCGGGAAGCCTAACCCCCGAAGGAAGTGAGACATGAACACTACGCTCTCACCGGGCTGGGGACTGGGAATAGCCTGCCTTTGAGCAGGCAACCTATGCGAAATTTCGGCGGTCAAGAACTTAGCCTCTCTCAACTTTAGCACATCCTCCTCCGTGACGGAGGAGGGCATCCATCGGCCTTGAAGGTCAGAACCGGACATTGTCGAAGGTCTGAAGCGCCTGGAATCTGGAGCCTAGGGTGTTGGAACTCGAGGCGACGGGCGAACTCGTTTGAAGATTGGAAAAAGGAGTAAGGCCTTGGTCTCTTTATAAGAGGTTGAATACCAGGAGCCCTCCCCGTAACGTTTGGGACTCGCCTTTAATCGAGAAAACATGTTAACGAGCACGATTGGGTTACCCACGTCCGTATTGATGAGAATCCCGTAAAAGGGGGGCACACGATCTCTGCTTCAACAAGACATGCCAAGGAAACCGCCTCGCAAAACATGCTGAGGTGGAAAAGTGAAAACGATTCGAGTAAAGGACTTGGTTGTAGTGTGATAATGCACTGCGGAATACGTCAGCAGATTTGATTTGTGTTAATATTATTCTCTCTATGGCAATATGTGGAAGCTTATTTGGCAGAGCCGGACACTACTCTTGGTGTTTACAATCTTCTATGAAGGACTTAGAGGAGGAACCCGCCTTGCAATGCCGAAGACAATTTGCGTGCCGGACTCGTCGTCATTGAAGCCTGGTTCAGGGGCTACTGAGGGAGTCCTGGATTAGGGGGTGTTCGGGTAGCCGGACTATACCTTCAGCCGGACTCCTGGACTATGAAGATACAAGATTGAAGGCTTCGTCCCGTGTCCGGATGGGACTTTCCTTGGCATGGAAGGAAAGCTTGGCGATGCGGATATTCAAGATCTCCTACCATTGTAACCGACTCTGTGTAACCCTAACCCTATCCGGTGTCTATATAAACCGGAGGGTTGTAGTCCGTAGGCAATCAACTCCATACACAACAATCATACCATAGGCTAGCTTCTAGGGTTTAGCCTCCTTGATCTCGTGGTAGATCTACTCTTGTACTACCCATATCATCAATATTAATCAAGCAGGAGTAGGGTATTACCTCCGTCGAGAGGGCCCGAACCTGGGTAAAAAACATCGTATCCCTTGTCTCTTGTTACCATCTGGCCTTGACGCATAGTTCGGGACCCCCTACCCGAGATCCGCCGGTTTTGACACCGACAATGACCTATACTACGATAACACGAACCAAATGAAGAATCCGCCATGGTAACCTATCTTATTGTTGGTCAAGGTGATCATGGATGTCCATGCAGGCCCACGAATATATAGGCTTGTCGCCGATAACCACGCGAGGGAGTGTACCGTTCGAAGGCAACCACTACATACATATGTATGGAGGTGATGCGTACATGCATGTTTGAATACCATTTCACAACATTGATGTGGTGCGTGGGTCAAAATCATACACTAGCTCCCCACACAAAGCGAGATCGGTTCATGACGTGTCGTTATACTAGCCACTTCGACTCGATGGGAGGGATTCATGCATACACATGCATGTGTGTGTGCTCAAACTGTATCATGCATGTCATCCCAGAGTATGACCTATATATATATACCATATTACAAGCAAAAATAATAATCCCCTCCTAAGTCAAATTAACCTCTCTTGTGTTGTCAGGCAAAAAGTAGTTATGGACCAAGCGGGCCCATAGATGGAAAGCATCGATATCGCCGATAACCGCTTATGTGGGTGCGAGAGGACAACCACCACCGCTTTGCATGTGGGCCAAACATATATATGTTGGATACCCAAAATGCACAACTTTGATGTGCCACATGCCTCAAAAACGGTAAACCATGCACCCACACAGAGCGAGGTTCATGAAGCGTACTACATATGATGGTCCCCTTCCCCCTCTTAACCTCATACTATATGCTCCTACCATAATATGTACAACCCAAAAGAATCCTCATCGAAGGTGAAATTAATTAACCTCTCCCGATGTAGGTCAAACTGATGCATGCATGCATCGATGATGGCCTCGTGGGCCCATAGATGGAAGTGTCACACGTGAGTGTCCAAGCTAGGATAACCACCGCGTGCATGCATGTGGCCCAAAGAGGTGTTGTGTGATGTTTTAATAGCCACAATTTTGATGTGGCATGTGCCTCGGAAACCGAAAAGTCCCGACACTGAGTGAGGTGTACTTGTTCACGGATGCGTACGTCTAGTATATATGCTAGTCCCCTCCCACCTCTTCGATGCGTACTATATACCACCATAACACAAACAAAAAAGATTCTACCTTTCTCGTCAAATTAACCTCACTGCCGGATGTTCGTCAAAGTGATGGACGACGACCTCGCGGGCCCACAAAAAGTGTCACACGCGAGTATCAAGTGTCGTGTAGGACAACCATCGACTGCATGTGGCCAAAACATGTATGTATGAAAGGGTTGTGTAATGTTTTAAATAATGAATTCACGACTCTGATGTGGCACCGACCTGCCTGACAAAACGGCCAACCCACACGGTGGCTCACAACTCATAGTGTACTGCAAGCCACCTGCCATCCCCAGACGCACACACCCACACACACACACCGCGAATCCACCGCAACTACGATGCATGTTAAATTAATTATCCCGCGGTGAACATATGTTACCAAAGGAGGGACGTTTTAATTTCGAAAAAATCATAGAGATCATTAAGATGTTTTAGTACATTAATTGATTGATTTTCTACGGGTATAATGTGCAAAAATCAAATTTGAGCTACATGCACACGTGACAGTGCACCTAAATGGATTGCAAAAACACATGTGTCTCACTGGGTGCATGTTTACTCCCCGTGCAACAAATTTCAAACATTGAGAATCTTGATTTCTAAATTCTAGTACATCCAAAACTTATTTGAACTTCATGAAACTTATTGTGTTGTCATATGGACACCAATACAAAGTGGCATTGTACTTTTTTTGTCAAATTTGAGACCAGTTTTGATGTAATCTTTATCTAATTACAAAGTGGAGATTATTAATAATTGGGAACCAATATCCCAAATGGATTATTTATTTGAACCGTGAGCGTTATACCAACGATGGATACGTGTCATGCTTCGGTTAAGCAATAAAGCGGCAACATTAATCATCCAAATAGAAAAAAAATATGTGCCCCCGCGCGACCCGTGTGCCGTGTGAGAAGGCATGAGTTGACGGGACACATGCGAGCAGTCCGCCGTGCAGGCAGACCGGGAGGCGTGCGTGCAGGTGTGTGAATTGACGGAGGCGTGCTCGCTGTGCAGTGTCATCGGGAGACGTGCAAGTAGTTTTGTGAAACTTTGGTTGGCATACCAGCAGTCCGGTGCGCAGGCTCACTGGGAGGCGAGCCATCGGTTTGACCGCCGCCCGCCTCTCTCCCACAACTCCCACTACTCCATATTAATGGTGCGCCCGAGAGGCCGCACCCTCCATCCTCGCCACACACACACACACACACAATCCTCTCTCTCTCTCTCTCTGCTTGCATCCTCGACACCACTCTCAGTCCTCAAAGTCGTCAGTGTATGAGGATGTCGCCGAAGTGCCCCATCGTAGGGCGTGGCGATGCCGAGGCCGCTAAAGCACCGGAGCACAACATGGAGATGGAGACAGAGGTTGCATCACCGCCGGTGAGTTATCGCTGATACGTCTCCGTCGTATCTACTTTTCCAAACACTTTTGCCCTTGTTTTGGACTCCAACTTGCATGATTTGAATGGAACTAACCCGGACAAACGTTGTTTTCAGCATAATTGCCATGGTGTTATTTTTGTGCAGAAATAAAAGTTCTCGGAATGACATGAAAATCAGAGGAGAATTATTTTGGAATATATAAAAATACTGGAAGAAAGATCCACGCCAGGGGGCCCACACCCTGTCCACGAGGGTGGGGGGCCGCCCCCTGCCTCGTGGGCCCCCTGAAGCTCCACCGACCTCAACTCCAACTCTATATTCACGTCCGGGGAGAAAAAAATCAGGGAGAAGGATTCATTGCGTTTTGCGATACGGAGCCACCGCCAAGCCCCGAACTCTCTCGGGAGGGCTGATCTGGAGTCCGTTCGGGGCTCCGGAGAGGGGAATCCGTTGCCATCGTCATCCTCAACCATCCTCCACCACCAATTTGATGATGCTCACCGCCGTGCATGAGTAATTCCATCGTAGGCTTGCTGGACGGTGATGGGTTGGATGAGATTTATCATGTAATCGAGTTAGTTGTATTAGGGTTTGATCCCTAGTATCCACTATGTTCTGAGATTGATGTTGCTATGACTTTGCTATGCTTAATGCTTGTCACTAGGGCCCGAGTGCCATGATTTCAGATCTGGACCTATTATGTTTTCATCAATATATGAGAGTTCTTGATCCTATCTTGCAAGTCTATAGTCACCTACTATGTGTTATGATGCGGCAACCCCGAAGTGACAATAATCGGGACCACTCCCGGTGATGACCGTTGTTTGAGGAGTTCATGTATTCACTATGTGTTAATGCTTTGGTCCGGTACTCTATTAAAAGGACGCCTTAATATCCCTTAGTTTCCAATAGGACCCCGCTGCCACGGGAGGGTAGGACAAAAGATGTCATGCAAGTTCTTTTCCATAAGCACGTATGACTATATTCGGAATACATGCCTACATTACATTGCTGAATTGGAGCTAGTTCTGTGTCACCCTAGGTTATGACTGTTACATGATGAACTGCATCCGGCATAATTCTCTATCACCGATCCATTGCCTACGAGCTTTCCATATATTGTTCTTCGCTTATTTACTTTTCCGTTGCTATTGTTATCATCATTATAAAACACCAAAAATATTACTTTTGCTACCATTACCTTTTACCACCGTTACCAGTACTATCATATTACTTTGCTACTAAACACTTTGCTGCAGATATTAAGTTTCTAGGTGTGGTTGAATTGACAACTCAACTGCTAATACTTGAGAATATTCTTTGGCCCCCCTTGTGTCGAATCAATAAATTTGGGTTGAATACTCTACCCTCAAAAACTGTTGCGATCCCCTATACTTGTGGGTTATCAAGACTATTTTCTGGCTCCTTTGTCGGGGTGCATAGCTCTATTCTTTGAGTCACTTGGGATTTTTATCTGCTTATCATTATGAAGAACTTGAAAGATCCAAGAACCAAGATTTATCCCTCAACTACGAGGGGAGGTAAGGAACTGCCATCTAGCTCTGCACTTGATTCACCTTCTGTTTTGAGTAAGCTTGTGACACCTAAACCTACTTCTGCTATTAATTCTAATATGTCGCATGTTACTAATGATGCCACTTCTGCTATGCATGATACTTACGATGAAACTACTTCTATGCTTGATACTACTGTGCCACTTGGTAAATTTCTTGATGAACAACTTGCTAGGGCTAGAGAGAATGAAATTATTGAAACTGATAATATTGATGAAAGTGATGATGAAGATTCTCCCCCTAGATATGAATTACCTGTTGTGCCTGAGGGCTATGTTATGGATGAAGAAACTGCTAGAGATTTTCTTGCTTGCAATGATAGAAGTGATCTTAAGAAATTATTAGCTAAGCTGAAACAAAAAACTCTGAATGCTAGAATGAAATATGACCCTGCTTATGCTACTTCACCTATCTTTGTTACTGATAAGGATTATGATCTCTCTGTTGATCCTGAGATAATTACTTTAGTTGAATCTGATCCTTTCTATGGCTATGAATCTGAAACTGTTGTGGCACATCTTACTAAATTAAATGATATAGCTACCCTGTTCACTAATGATGAGAAAACTCGCTATTATTATATCCTTAAATTATTTCCATTCTCATTAAAGGATGATGCTAAGATATGGTTTAATTCTCTTGATCCTGGTTGTGTGCGTAGTCCCCAGGATATGTGTAACATCCCAAATTTTCAATTTGGAATATTATACATTAGGTCATCATTGCATATCATATTTCTTTGCATTTTGGCTTGATCCTCGAAATCCTAAGCAACTCAAGGACCCTCGGAGAGAGAGTTGGGGATTTCACTATTTTCATATTTGAATTTTATCAAATATTGGAACGAGGATTTTTGGTTTTAGTTATTTTTCTCTCCAAAAATATTTCATGTTAAAATATATGAGAGGAGATAATATGACTTCTCCAAAATAAATGAAATATTGGAGAGAAAAAATCATATATTTGCTTTTATTCGGATTTTATTGCAATTTTATTTGCATTAGAAAAATTGCACGTTTTCAAAATTACAGTTTAGGGCCAAGAAAATGTTCATCTTGTTCTAAATATTTTATTTAGACGGTGAAAATTTGTTTTGGCATTTTTAGATATTTATTTATTTTTCTAGGATTTATTTCGGCGGAATCTATTTTAAAAAAAACTTCGGCGCCCGACTGGGCCGAAGCCGAGCCGAGCCAGGCCGGCCCAACCCCCGCACCACCGCCTCCCCGTGCCCGAGTCCGGCCAGGACACGGCAGCCGCCGTCGTCGCTGCCCGGGACTCCTCCCGCCCCTTCCCCAAGCCGACCCGCCCTTCCCCTCTTAAATACCCCACCGTCACCGCCCCAAACCGCCACCACCGTCGCCGCCAAGCAGCAGCAGCAGGAGCCTCCGCCGCCTGCCATGCCTCGCCTCGCCTTGCGCCGCCGCCGCCGCGCCGCACCGGCCCGCCGCCGTGCCGCACTGCCCCGCCGTCGCCGCCACCTCGCAACCCCACCTCGCGCCTCCGCCTCCGATCCGATCCAATTCGGAGCCTCTCAGTTTTTTCGGTTTAGGTAAAATCGTCGGTTTTTTTAAAACCCTAGTTTCGGTTTTTTTAGATTGGTTCGCTGGTTTCCTCGGTTTAGTTACTTAGCGGATGTTCGTTCGTACGTTCGTTTTAACAAACGGTTTTCACTTGTTAGCCACAGACAGCGAACGTTCGTTCGTTAGCCTGTTCGTCAGTTTTTCTTTTTTTGGATTTTCCGCGATTATTTTTTATCGCGATTTCTGATCCGATTTTCGTTTTAGTTTATCTTTTCACTCATTTATCGGAATCAGGCGATTCAAGCGCCTACATCTTCGTCTCGAAACCCTCTTTCCATTTAACCAACTTGAACAAGATTTTGACACAGTAAAATTTGACTTTAGTCTAGATTAGTAATCAGATCTTGTTTCTTTCGCAGTTTGAGTTTCGTTGCTCCGTTCGATTTGATTCTTTTTGCAAACCGGAGTTCTTAAGTTGAACTTTCTGGTTAGATCTTCCTATTTGTGCTTTACCCGTGCGTATTTGCTTGATTGCTTATGTATGCTATTGTTTGTTTGCGATAGAACACCCGGAGTGCGCAGCGTGCTTCAACCAGTCTCTAGGTTTTGCGGATCATCAACAAGGCAAGTAACACTTTGATTATACCCCTTTATCACCCAGTTTTTATGCATTAGTTTCAACCCTCAAACATTGCATGGTTAGGACATGATAACATGTGGGATTGGGAAGTAGTTGATGAGGTAGAACCTATTTCCCTGTTATTATCAAACCCTTGGGAGTTACTTCTACGTATTGCTTATATTGCCATACTATGCTCGTAGACGTGGTTTGGGTGAGTGAATCCATAACCGATGTGATATTGTTAATTAATGGTTCAACTTAAGGTGGCAACTTTAATACACATCTGGGTGGATTTCTTGTCGGGCACCTGGAGAATCCAGTGTTGTCCTAGGATATCCCGGAGTACCCGTGTGATAATCCTAAGGCCCGCCACCCAGGCTCAAAGGGAACTGAGATATTTCATGCTAGAAACTTTCGTGTGCAGCCACAAGCTATTATGGGCTCTAGCATAGTTGAGTAAGTTGCATGACCTCTTCCAGTGGTAGGCTAGCATATGTAGAGGGATGTAGGTTGGTACTGTCTACCCGGGGTTAGAGCTAATGCTTCTGAAAGACTGTGTCTCGGTCATCCGTTTCTCAAACACCATGTAGTGCGAGAAATCCAACGGAGGAGATCGAGTCTTGTGGGGAAAAGTGTGCAAACCTCTGCAGAGTGTACAAACCAATCATGGTTAGCCGTGTCCCCGGTTATGGACATCTTGAGTATGTAGTACTTGGATTATCATATGTATCTCATCACTCTAAATTAATATTGTTGGGTTGATAATTACTTTTAATTGGGATTGAGTTGGAGGAACCATCTCAATGATGTTTCAACTACCATGATAGTTAAATAAAATATATTCCTTTGTTGTAGGGAAAAATCGGCTTTACGCAAAACTTTAACCATAGAGCTTTCCACCAGCCAAATATGCATGTAGTGATAGTATTAGTCAGTTCTTGCTCTACTGTGTTATTTTGCCAGCATATTCCATGTGCTGACCCGTTTCGGGCTGCAACGTATTATGTTGCAGACTTTTCAGACGAGGAGTAAGGTTCGTTAGGTCATTGCCGTGCAGCTCAGCTATGCCGTTGGAGTTGATGGACTCACTTTATCTTCCAAGCCTTCCGCTGTTATCGTATTAGATGGCCTTAAGCCATATTTATTGCAATAAGTTCTCTTATGAGACATTCTATGTAATAAGTGTGTGATTGCTACTCTGTTATAATCCTTCGAGTATTGTGTGTGTCAGCATTACCGATGATGACACTGAAGCACAGAGATTTGACCATTTGAGGTCGAGTCGCTACAATATGATTTATTACTTCTCTGCTAAATATTTCCCTGCTCATAGGAAACAAGCTACTTTAAGGGAAATATATAATTTTATGCAAATTGAAGAAGAGAGTCTCCCACAAGCTTGGGGGAGGCTTCTCCAATTACTTAATGCTTTGCCTCATCATCCTCTCAAGAAAAATGAAACACTTGATATCTTTTATAATGGACTAACCGATGCTTCCAGAGATTACCTGGATAGTTGTGCTGGTTGTGTTTTCAGGAAAAGAACAATTGATTAATCTGAAATTCTATTGAATAATATGTTGACCAATGAAAATAATTGGACACTTCCTGAACCAACTCCTAAGCCAACTCCGAAGAAAAGGGGTATTCTATTTCTCAGTCCTGAAGATATGCAAGAGGCAAAGAAATCTATGAAAGAAAAATGTATTAAACCTGAAGATGTTAAGAATTTACCTCATATTGAAGAAATACATGGTCTTAATTTACCGCCTGTTGAAGAAGTACATGGTCTTGATAACCCGACACAGCTAGTAAAGGTAAATTCTCTCTATAGATATGACAAAGCTGAAATCCCATTTACTAAGTTTGCTAGCCCATGCTTGGATGAGTTTGATGACTTTATGGTTAAGCAAGAGGATTTTAATGCTTATGTTGGTAGACAATTGAAACATAATGCTTATATGATTGAACACTTGAGTGATTATATGGCTAATATTAAAGGTGAACTAAAACTTATTAGTAAACATGCTTCTATGGTTACCACTCAAGTAGAACAAGTACTTAAAGCTTAGAATGATTTGCTCAATGAATTGAATAGTAAGAAAAATGATAATGTTGTTAGAGTTATGACTAGAGGTGGTAAAATGACTCAGGAACCTTTGTATCCTGAGGGCCATCCTAAGAGAATTGAGCAAGATTCTCAGAGAAATAATATTGCGCACCTAGTCCTTCTAAAAGGAAGAAAAAGAAAAATGATAGGACTTTGCATGCTTCTAGTGAACCTGTTGATGACACACCTGAAAATCCCAATGATATTTCTATTTCTGATGCTGAAACACAATCTGGTAATGAGCATGAACCTAGTGATAATGTTAATAATGATGTTCAGGTTGATGCTCAACCTAGCAATAATAATGATGTAGAGATTGAACCTGCTGTTGATCTTGATAACCCACAATAAAAGAATCAACGTTATGATAAGAGAGACTTTGTTGCTAGGAAGCACGGTAAAGAAAGAGAACCATGGGTTCAGAAACCCATGCCTTTTCCTCCTAAACCATCCAAGAAACAGGATGATAAGGATTTTGAGCGCTTTGCTGAAATGATTAGACCTATCTTTTGGCGTATGCGTGTGACTGATATGCTTAAAATGAATCCTTATGCTAAGTACATGAAAGATATTGTTACTAATAAAAGAAAGATACCGGAAGATGAAATTTCCACCATGCTGGCTAATTATACTTTTAAGGGTGGAATACCTAAGAAACTAGGAGATCCAGGAGTACCAACTATACCATGCTCCATTAAAAGAAACTATGTTAAAACTACTTTATGTGATCTTGGAGCCGGTGTTAGCGTTATGCCTCTCTCTTTATATCGTAGACTTGATTTGAATAAGTTGACACCTACTGAAATATCTTTGCAAATGGATGATAAATCAACTGCTATACCTGTCGGTATTTGTGAGGATGTGCCTGTTGTGGTTGCAAACGTTACTATTTTAACGGACTTCCTTATTCTTGATATTCCCGAGGACGATAGTATGTCTATTATTCTTGGAAGACCCTTTTTGAATACTGCAGGGGCTTTTATTGATTGCACCAAAGGCAATATCACTTTTCGTATTAATGGCAATGAGCATACGGTACACTTTCCGAGGAAACAACGTCAAGTTCATAGTATAAACTCTATTGGAAAAATTCCATCGATTATTTTTGGAGGTTTTGCATTTCCTCTTCCTACTGTCAAGAAGAAATATGATATTCTTATTATTGGGGATGTGCATATCCCCGTTGAGGTAACCTAGTGTTATTCGAAAATTCTCCGGTTTCATGTTATTCGGAATGAGTTTGTTAACAAGACCTGATCAACCTTGTTAGTGGATTCATTTTGATGAGCATGAGATGGATGAATTTAGAAAACACAACTCTCTATACCCTCTTTTTACTTTCTGTTATTTATATTAAATAAAGCAAAAATAGTATATTCTGTCTGTTTTCTGAATTATCCGTGCAATAAAAAAATACCTCAAAAAAAAGTTCTCCAAATGCCCTGAAAATCAAATATGAATTTTTCTAGAATATTTGAGAATATCTGGCACTGAGAACACAGCAGGGGAGCAAGCACCTGACCACGAGGGTGGAGGGTGCGCCCTACCCCCCTGGGCGCACCCCCTGCTTCGTGGGCCCATGGTGGCTCGCCTCCACTTATTCCAGCTACCACAGACTCCTTCTTCCTCCCACAAACATCACTAACCAGCTCAAACCCGAGCCCAAGCTCATTTTGCTGCCATTTTCGATCTCCTTGCTCAAAGCTCCATTCAAAAAACTGCTTTGGGGGATTGTTCCTTGGTATGTGACTCCTCCAATGGTCCAATCAGTTTTTGTTCTAGTGCTTTATTCATTCCATATTTTTGCTGCTTAGGTGACCCTGTTCTTGAGCTTGCATGCCAAATTTATATGGTCAAAAGTAGTTTTGATGCATGATATTGCCTATAGGCACTTATAGGAGTAGTTGCTATCAATTTTGTTGAGTTTGGTTCACTTTTATTTTGAAGTTACTAAAATTTCAGAAATTTTTCAGAGGAAGAAATATGTTTAGGAAAATGTACCAAGGTGGTCCTTCAAGGAAGCAAGGACCCAGGCTCACAATACGCGATGCCGATGATGAACCACCGAGGGAAGCTCAGCTGCGGGCTTGTGAATGGCCGTCAGAGGACTTTATGGATCGAGCAGGAATCAAAGAAGAATTTAACACGTATGTGTGTAACGCCGATCTTGAGAGCTTTGAGGCAGACTGAAAGATCGGTGGATGTCGCCTAGAGGGGGGGGGGGTGAATAGGCGCTTTAAAATAATTACGGTTTAGGCTTGAACAAATGCGGAATAAACCTAGCAGTTAATTTGTCAAACACAAACCTACAACAACTAGGCTCACCTATGTGCACCAACAACTTATACTAAGCAAGATAAACAACTATGTGATAGCAAGATATACGACAAGAAACAATATGGCTATCACAAAGTAAAGTGCTAAGTAAAGGGCTCGGGTAAGAGATAACCGAGGCACGCGGAGACGACGATGTATCCCGAAGTTCACACCCTTGCGGATGCTATTATCCGTTTGGAGCGGTGTGGAGGCACAATGCTCCCCAAGAAGCCACTAGGGCCACCGTAATCTCCTCATGCCCTCGCACAATGCAAGATGCCGTGATTCCACTAAGGGACCCTTGAGGGCAGTCACCGAACCCGTACAAATGGCAACCCTTGGGGGCGGTCACCGAATCCGTACACTTTGGCAACCCTTGGGGGCGGTCACCAGTACCCGTCAAATTGCTCGGGGCGATCTTCACAACCTAATTGGAGACCCCGACGCTTGCCCGGAGCTTTACACCACAATGATTGAGCTCCGAACACCACCAACCATCTAGGGCGCCCAAGCACCCAAGAGGAACAAGCTCAAAGGTACCAAGCACCCAAGAGTAATAATCTTCTCAACTTGTAACTTCCACGTATCACATGGAGAACTCAAACCGATGCACCAAATGCAATGGCAAGGGCACACGGAGTGCCCAAGTCCTTCTCTCTCAAATCCCACCGAAGCAACTAATGCTAGGGAGGAAAATGGGAGGAAGAACAAGAAGGAGAACACCAAGAACTCCAAGATCTAGATCCAAGGGGTTCCCCTCACCTAGAGGAGAAAGTGATTGGTGGAAACGTGGATCTAGATTTCCTCTCTCTTTTCCCTAAAAAACTAGCAAGAATCCATGAAGGGATTGAGAGTTAGCAAGCTCGAAGAAGGTCAACAATGGGGGAAGAACACGAGCTAAAGAGATCAGGTTCATTGGGGAAGAAGATCCCCTTTTATAGGTGGGGAAAAATCCAACCGTTATGCTCACAGCCCGCACCGAGCGGTACTACCGCTCCAAGGAGCGGTACTACCGCTAGGGCGGTAGTAGCCCTTTGAAACATAACAACGAGGAGGCAAAAAAGCCAGAAGAACCGTCGGAGCGGTAGTACCGCTTGACCTCACGGTACTACCGCTAGGGGTAGCGGTACAACTGCTAAGGGTAGCGGTACTACTGCTTGCGAGCAGTACTAAAAAATTACATCCGTGCCTACCACCGCTGGACTTGTGACGAGTTTTTGGTCCCGAGCGGAAGTAGCCACGGAAGTAGCCGCGGTAGTACTGCTCCAAGCGGTACTGTAGTACCGCTCCCAAGAGCGGTAGTAAAAAATTACATCCGCTCCTATCCGCGGTAGTACGGCTGCAGCCTTTTCAGAACACCAAAACTGACACAACTTCTGCAAACGGACTCCGAATTCGACGAAACCAAGTTTGTTGGAAAGCTAGAAACAAGGGCTAACACAATATTGATAGAAATACCAATAAGAAGCAAATTAGAAAAGGCCCAAAAGAAAATGGTGAGAACCCTTCCTCGGATAAGACCGGTAAAACCTCCAACACCGAAAACATCATAGAAGACGCATGCAAACTCCGTTTTCGATGAACTCAAGCTTGTCATCAAGATGACCATAAGCTCTAAGACTCACAAAGAGAACCAAACAAGAACCAAGAAACATGATGCAAGGATGCAATGGTTTGAGCTCTCGACGAACGATACGATCAAGCTACTCACTTGAGAGCCCCCCTTGATAGTACGACTATCGATCCTATAACCCGGTCTCCCAACTACCACCATGAGAACGGTAAAATAGAAAACCTATCAAGGGAAAACCTTTGCCTTGCACATGATCCACTTGAGATAGATGATGACGATCTTGTCCTCCTCAATATGGACCACCTTTCTTGATTGCGTTGGGTCGATGGAGACTAGATGATTGCTCCCCATACTCCACTATGGGTGAGCCACTCTTCGGCACATCTTCACAAGTCCATTGACACCATAATGGATGGCAAGCTTCAAGCACTTGATCTCTTCGTGATTCTCCACTTGAACTTGCACACGAAAATCTTGATGACGATCACCACTTGATGTCATCCTTCCCATGGGTTGTATGATATCATCCTCTTGACGCAAGCCCATGGACACGTACCTAACCCCACATAGACTCTCACATAGACCATGGGCTAGTACACAAAGTGCAATGGACAATGCTTACCATACCATGGGATCACTTGATCCCTCTCAGTACATCTTCTACTCTTTGTGAGTTGATCAACTTGATTCACTCTTGACTCAGTCTTTATCAACCTTGAATCTTTCCAACTCTCTTCATTTGGATGATGTCTTGAAGGTAAACATGAATGATCACACAATCTTCTTCTTCAAGACATGCTTGCAATAAGCTCAACACTCACATGACCAATCTTTGGATAATTCATTAATAGCACCTTGGTCAACCCATAAACTCCTTGAAACCAACACATGGACTTCAAGAAATGCCTATGGAAAAATCCTTCAAATATAACTCAATGCAACCATTAGTCCATAGAGAATGTCATCAATTACCAAAACCACACATGGGGGCACCGCATGTCCTTTCAATCTCCCCCATTTTGGTAATTGATGACAATCACTTTCAGGAGAGTTTATATAAGGAATTATGCATCACCATGCAATGCAACAACCAATAATGCTGTCGGCATTCTGGGAACGGGGGTCTCCAGACTTGCCTGCCTGCGGCCTGCGGCGTGGCTCAAAGGGGGGCCCAGCATGGCCCATCTTCATCAACATAGACCCAAGACCCTCGCGAGGGGCCAAGCCTCGCGGGGCGGACCACACGGAGCTTCCTCAGGCACGACCTCACTAGGCTGGCTCGCGAGGAGGCGGAGAGATCAAGGCAGGGTACCTCACGAGGTGCCCGTGACGCAAGCCATGACGACCAAGGGCGCCAGGCGGGCGCCAGCCCGCGCAGTGTCCTCCTGTCCCCTTTGGTGCAAAGGGGGAAAGCGCAGCCGCGGAGTACCGAGGCATCAGGCAAAGGTTGTCGTTTCGGTGCAACAAGACCAAGACCAGGAGGACCGCAAGACGGAGGTCATCGTGGAGCCCAAGACGGCGTCACCACCAGAGCTTTGTGCAGGCGAGGGCCAACTTTAGTTAGGATAAGTGTACTAGATGTTCCCCTTCAAAATGGCCAATTGTTGGCACCCTTCCCGCTCAATATTTGGGAAGAGGCCCAGGGCCATTGCCTATAAATAGGACCAGCCACCCACAAGGATCGGGGTTCGGGTTCGAGGTAAAAGGAAGGTTAGAGACAGAGATCGAGGATCAAGGATCGAATCGAAATCAGAGAGAGAGAAGGGTGACTGAACTCCTCCTAGCAGTTCGCCCCCCCCCAGCAAAGAATAGACCCTCGCGAGGCTATTCTTCCTTGTATTGTTCATCACCATCATCCCAAGAGGCAATCCACCACACCACACACTGGAGTAGGGTATTACACCACAACGGTGGCCCGAACCAGTATAAACCATGTGTCTCTTGTGTTGTTCTTTCCTTAGCTTAGATCTTAGCGAGGCGGAGGGGTGCAGGTAGGTAGGAGGCGAAATCTCCGCGCGCACCCCAGTGTTCGAACCTCAAGGGTCTGCCGGAACCCGAAATCCGACATTTGGCGCGCCAGGTAGGGGTGCACCGGAATTCGTCTTCCACCACCCCGTTCTCCTCCGACCATCACGTCCATGTCTGATGCTCGTCGGGCCCGCGCCGAGCGCCGGGCCGCTCTCGCTTCCCGTGTCGCCCAGACGGCTCCTGTCGGCAGGCGTCCTCGCCGTTCCCCGTCACCTGCCGTCAACGCCGCCACCGGCCCGGCGGGGGACGAGCAGCAAGCATCGTCTCAGCATCCGTCAGTGCGGCATGACGGCCGCACTGCTACTCCCTCGCTCACCCGAGCTGGTTCTTCGTCCCGCGCGCTCCGCGCACCCATGGAGGCTCGAGCTGCGCTCATCGTGGCAAACAAGCTCCTGCACTACCGTCCCGTCGACGACGTCTACGAAGAATGGCTTGACCGCGTCGCCGAGCTCGTCTGCGCCGCAGGGGGCTCTCCTGTGCTGTCCGTTCCGCTGCACCGCACCCCGCCCCGCACGGGCGACGAGGCTCCATGGCTCCAAGGCGCGTGGCCCCTGGGCGGAACCCGCTCTGTCAGGTGCCAGCGCGGCAAAAGCAGAGCTGCCAAGAAGTCCCTCGCCCGCAAGAAGCTGCCCGGGCGCTCCCTGCTCCAGCACGTCGCGACCATGCTCCTGCTCCCGCACGCCAAGACCCCGCGCTGCTCCCAGCTGCAGCGCGTGGGGACATGCAAGACGAAGCTCTCCGTCACCCAAGGCCTCCCATGGCCATAGCAGGCTGCCGTGCCTTCACCACCAAGCTACGCAGCATCGTGTGGCCTGGCAAGTTCAAGCCAGACCTGCCTCCTCGTTACGACGGCACGGCCGACCCTGCGGAGTTCCTCCAGCTCTATGAGTTGGGCATCGAAGCTGCCAACGAAGACGAGAAGGTCATGGCGAACTGGTTTCCCATGGCGCTCAAGGACGGGGCCCGCACCTGGCTCCTGAAACTGGCCCCAGGCACGATCTCCTCCTGGGACGAGATGCGCACCCGCTTCATCGCCAACTTCCAAGGTATTCGCGACCGGCCACCCGCCGTGAGCGACATGCGCCGCATCAAGCAACAACCCGGGGAGACCCTGCAGAAGTACATCCAGCGCTTCAATAACGCACGCCTCAAGATTCCCAAGGTGACTGAGGAGGCCATCATCTCAGCCTTCTCTGACAGTGTGCGCGATGTCAAGATGAAGGAGGAGCTGGCGATGCATGAAGACCTGTGCACTTCCTTGGAGCTGTTCAACTTGGCAACCAAGTGCGCCAGGGCCGAGGAAGGGCATATCTCCCTCCTCGAGCCGCCTGCCGCAGACCCAGAAGAGAAGAAGCCCAAGGCCAAGGATGTGAAGCGCAAGGGGGCTGCCGTGCTCACGGCAGAACCAGACACCAAGCGGGGCGGAGATCTGCCCGAACCTCCCAAGGGCAGTCGATACTATGTGTACCACGACCTCCACACCCACAACACCAACGAATGTCAAGAGCTCTAAGCTGTGCGAGAAGGAAGGATCGGCCGGCGCCCCGACCGCGGTGACCGGGGCTACGGTCGAGGAGGAGGAAGGAACGCAGGATGCTGGGAAGACCGTGGCCCGCGCCAAGGGTGGCGCAATCAACCTCGCGAGGATCGCTAGCAAGATCCGCCTCGTGAGGGAGACTGGAGGGATCAGCCTCGTGAGGATCGCCCGCAAGGCAACGCAGGCCTCCCTCCGCTGCCGCCGCAGCCAAGGAGGAACGAGGACCGCCACCAGGACGAGGGGGCTGGGGGCTTCCAGGAGCCACGCGCGATCGCCTACATCCTGGGTGGGGCTCAAGCCCCAGCCTCTCAACGCATCTTCAAGCAGTTCAACCGCGAAGTGAATGCAGTCCTCCCCAAGCTCGAAGCCACGCGCCCTCTCAGGTGGTCGGCGTGCACCATCACGTTCAGCTCAGCAGATCAGCTCAAGTGTGCGGCTACAGCGGAGTCCTCCCGATGCTTTGTTCCTCAATCATCAGCAACGTGGTGGTCACCAGGACCCTCATCGATGGTGGGGCAGGGCTCAACATCCTGTCCATGGAAACATTCAACAATCTCCAAGTGCCCTACAGCCAGCTTCAGCCAACCAAGCCTTTCTCCAGAGTCACCGATGGCTCCACGGTCCCGATTGGGCAGGTCCGTCTCCATGTCACCTTCGGGGCACGCGACAACTACCGCACTGAGCTCATCGACTTCGACGTCGCTCACATTCGCCTGCCGTACAACGCCATCCTTGGGTACCCAGCGCTGGCCAAGTTCATGGCCGTAACACCACGGCTACAACGTCCTCAAGATGCCAGGAAATGGCGGAGTCATCACGGTGCCCTGTGAAGAGAAGGACGCGGTGTGTTCCCTGGAGCGAGCCTTTCAGGCCGCGTCACTGGAAGACCCGGATCGCGGAAGCAGGAGGCTTCCCGAGACCGCCCCCAAGAAGAAGAAGACATCGTCCGGCCCGGCCCCTCAGGAGGCAGGCCCCTCTGGGCCCGCGCCTGCCGAGGGGGAACCTCCTTCCATCGCATAGGAAAGCGCGCCCGGCGCCCTCCTCAGGCAGGGCTCGGAGGCTCTCCCTTGGAGGGCCACCGACCTGGCTAGGGTCACGAGGGAGGCGCTTGGGCACCACATGGAGGCATGTTTCGAAGCACGTTTCCCTCAAGAAGGAGTAAGGCAAGGAGAGCCAGACCCTCAGGAGTTCGTCAGCAAGGCTATTCAGGAGGTACAGGAGTCAAGAGTCATGAAAGGCGGCCGCCGCCTACCAGCAGTGGCTCCCCATCCAGGCGAGGATGGTGGGCTGCGCGTCTGCATCGACATACCAGGGCTCAATTGAGTCACCTCTCTGGAGCGCCTCTGGCCCTCGTGAGTGGGGCGCTGCGGAGGTCCACCCCACAGCTACGTTTGCATGCCTTACGGCTTACCGCACGCGGCTGCCACGTGCCAGCGCCTCATGAGGGGCATCCTGGAGGCACAAGAGGCCAGGCGTTCCGCAGCCCTGGCGGAGATGGAGATGGTCTGCGAGGAGCCACCACCGCCTCCGGAGCCTCCCGAGGCCCCTAGGCCTGGGGGGCTCATGAGGACCGGCTTCCGCAGCCCACCGAGTCTGCTACACCAACAGTCCTTGGTCCTCAACATCATCAGGTGACATCTTACAAGTTTCATTTCCAGCTGGGAGCGCCTCCCCAGGGCTGCATTATTCCCAGGCCGCGTGGGTCCGTCCCTGCGGCATGTATCCCTTTTATTTCATGTTGTTAGCTTACCTTGTTGGGGGCGCCCCTTGGGCTGCATCATCCCCAAGTCGCTCGGGCCAGACCCAGCGGCATGTATCCCTTTTGCGTTTATTTCCGGTTATGCGTTCGACCCGCCATGCTTGATTATTTGATGCCGGTCCACGGCACCTCTTCTTCTCCATGGCGACCACTTGCACGTTAAAGGGGGGGGGACCTGAGCATCGCGACTCAGGGCTCTTACTGGCTCTCCAGCCCTCACCCTCTGGCCTTGTCCACGGCATCGCGACCTGGCATACCAGCGACGGCTGAGACCAGCTCGAGGGCCGGGACCCGAGGACGTAGAGTGCCGGCATCTAACCAAATTTGCAGGGACACATCACAAGATAAGGCCCAGTGCCAGGCGCAACCCGCCTAGAGGTAGGGCCCCGTGAGTCTCGCGCTGGCTCACGGGTGCCCAGATACACCTCGCCAGGCCCTACCGTGCCAGCCACGTGTCAGGGCGGGGATGTACACGCCCCGGGGGCTCCTCCCGGAGGGGGGCCCCCTCCCACGTACCAGTGGAAGCACCATGCTCCGTGCTGGCTGACGACACTGCCGAGGAGCGGCTATGCCCGTACACATACGTAAGCGTTATGCTCCGCGCTAGTGATAAACAACTGAGGGTGGCCCCCGGACCGCATCAACCTCAGGGAGCCTAGAGCTTAGTGTCTAGCCTCATCGTAACGCCTCCCCTCGGGAGTGCCGCGCGAGGGGGCTGGGCACGGGGGCTGCGCCTGGGTCACGCCCAGACGCACGCCGCCCAGCCAGGCCCCCCCGGGCCTGGTTCGTCATGCGTCTCTCCCCGAGTGGAGCCAAGGTACGAAGGCCATTTGAGCGTCAAGGGGGACTCCTGAGCATCGCGACTCAGGAGCCTAACTGGTCACGTAGCCCCTCACTCCTTAGTTCCGAAAGGCTAACGGCGGTTGAGGTATGCGCATGGCCGGGCTCTGCAGACGTAGAACGGTAGATCCACCCACATCATACCTCCCTACTTGCTATTCGTGCGTCAAGGGGGACTCCTGAGCATAGCGACTCAGGAGCCTAACTGGTCACGTAGCCCCTCACTCCTTAGTTCCGAAAGGCTAACGGCAGTTGAGGTATGCGCGCAGCCGGGCTCTGCAGACGTAGAACAGTAGATCCACCCACATCATACCTCCCTACTTGTTGTTCGTGCGCCAAGGGGGACTCCTGAGCATCGCGACTCAGGAGCCTAACTTGTCACGTAGCCCCTCACTCCTTGGTCCCGTCCTAGTTTCCGATCGGGGCTAACGGCGGCTGAGGTATGCGCGGGGCCGGGCTCTGCCAGCGTAGAACATAAGCAAGTAGGAAGGAAAAGCGTAAATATTAAGGAATTCCAAAGCAAATATTACAGTCCACACTCTTATCTCAATGCCAAACGCAAGTTTAAACGCCTCCCCGAGGCATGATACATGTGCAGGAATTAAAGGCAGGACAGGAGCCAAAACGGAGTCACTTGTCGGCGGTGGAGCAACACGGAGTGGGTTCACCTCATGGAGCAGTGGGGTCGGCAGCGCCTTGCTTCGGCTTGGTGCTGAAGGCCCGGAACTTCCCCAGCAGAGCCTCCGCACGACCCTTCACGACCTCGGCAGTGGCAGCGGCACGCTCGCTGCTTACTGGCTCCAGCAGGCTATCGAGGTCGACGCCGGGATCGCGAAGGTAAATGTGGGTGAGGACCCGCGTCAGCGCTGCAGAAGACAGGACACGCGTCTCGGCCTCGGCCGTGGGGCCAAGGCCAAGGGCAACATCTTCAAGAGCACGAACCACGAAGGGAAGCAGCTTGATGGGGCCGTCCTCGGCACCAGCCAGCGGGCTCTCCAGGCCGCTGTCGTAAAGCGTCCTTAGCGGGGAGCGAGCCTTCGCCTCCATCTCCGTGAAGGCCACGTGGTCCTTGGCAAGAACCAGAGCCTTGTCGTCCAGCTCGGCCTTCCTCGCCCCCAACTCCTGCTCCAGCACGCCTAGGCGGTCGCGGCGCTTCCTGAGCTTGACCTCCCTCTCCTTGACGGCCGCCTCGCGAGCCTTCACGCCTTCTTCCTGCTCTTGGCGAAGGCGGACCTCTTTCGCGAGCTGGTCCCGTAGGCCTTGCAGCTCGTCCTCCAGCGCCTTGCAGTGACCACGGACGTCGACCACCTCCCCCAGGGCTGCGTCACGAGCAACCTTCGCCTCAAGGATGGCCTGCTTCTCCTCATCGCAAGCCGTCGAGGCCTGGACCAGTGCCGCCCGAATCAAATCCATCCTGAAGCCAGCTCCAAGCGCCCGGCCACCAAGCGAGGGTCGGCGCCAAGAAGATTCTGCCGCAGCCGGTCCAGCTCAGTAGCAGCACGATCCAGAACGGCAGGAGGAGTCGGAGAAACAATAGTCGATGGAGTAGAAGGAGAAGGCGGCAGCGCAGCCACAACATCCTGAGGCGGAGTCTGCTACGCCCCAACGGCTGTAGTGGCGGCAGCAGGCAAAGGCACCTCGGGAGTCACTTGGGCCATGGGGGCTGAGCTCGCCCCACCGGCTCAGCCAGGCCTCGCGAGGACGACCGGGCAGGAGAAGCCCATGCGTCGCGGTCACCCTCCTTCGCGGGCAGAGGCGCTGCCACGGATGGAACCTCAGGAGCTCCCTTCGGCTTCTTTGCTGCGGGCGCCAGCCTATCCAAGAGATGCGGACGTCAAGCCTCAAAAGCAGAACAATAAATAAAGACAAGAATCAAGCGCTTACGGGTCGTCGCCAGTGAGCTCAAGCGGCGTCCGGCCAAATTTGAAGCCCGAAAGCCGACTAGAAGGGTCAACCTCGGGAATCTTGGAAGTGGAAGGTGCGTCTGCGGTCCGCCTCGGGGCCGGGGCAGACCCGCGGGAGATCAGCCCGGTCCTGTCCTTCTTCGGGATCGGGGGCAAGCCCCCGCCGTCCTGCTCGTCATCATCCTCGTCGTCATCGCTCGGAGAGAGGCGGAGAACGCGGGACCTGCACCGGGGGAGGGGAGCCCTCGACTCTCCGTCAGTCGCCTCGGAGTCAGGCCCTTTTTCCCGCTCCCCTCCTTCCTCCTCTTCGCTGGAGTCGTCGGAGGGCACATCCACCGGTTCCTCGGGAGTTTCTGTCGGTGTTCTCGGAACGGGGGTCCCCAGACTTGCCTACCTGCGGCCTGCGGCGTGGCTCAAGGGGGGGCCCAGCACGGCCCATCTTCATCAACACAGACCCAAGACCCTCGCGAGGGGCCAAGCCTCGCGGGGCGGACGACACGGAGCTTCCTTAGGCACGGCCTCATCAGGCTGGCTCGCGAGGAGGCGGAGAGATCAAGGCGGGGTACCTCACGAGGTGCCCGTGACGCAAGCCATGACGACCAAGGGCGCCAGGCGGGTGCCAGCCCGCGCAGTGTCCTCCTTTCCTCTTTGGTGCAAAGGGGGTAAGCGCAGCCGCGGAGTACCGAGGCCTCAGGCAAAGGTTGCCATTTCGGTGCAACGAGACCAAGACCAGGAGGACTGCAAGATGGAGGTCATCGTGGAGCCCAGGACGGCGTTAGCACCAGAGCTTTGTGCAGGCGAAGACTACTTTTGTCAGGGTAGCTAGTACTAGGTGTCCCCCTTCAAATTAGCCCGCCATTGTTGGCTCCCTTCCCGCTCGATATTTGGGAAGAGGACCAGGGCCTCTATAAATAGGACCAGCCACCCACAGAAGAGAGAGGTTCGGAGGGGTTAAGGGGAGAGGTTCGATAGGAGGTTGAATCAAAGAAAGACAATCAGAGAGAGAGAGAGAAGGGTGGCTGAACTCCTCCCAGCAGTTCATCGCCCCAGCCAAGAACAGACCCTCGCGAGGCTGTTCTTCCTTGTACCATCCATCATCATCAGCCCAAGAGGCAATCCACCACACCACACACTGGAGTAGGGTATTACACCACAACGGTGGCCCAAACTAGTATAAACCCTGTGTCTCTTGTGTTGGTCTTTCCATAGCTAAGATCTTAGCGAGGCGGAGGGGTGCAGGTAGGTAGGAAGCGAAATCTCCGCGTGCACCCCAGTGTTCGAACCTCAAGGGTCTGCCGGAACCCGAAATCCGACACTTTCCATGGGCACGGGCCCGTCCCCGTTGAAGACGGACATGGACTCCACTACCTGCTCCCAGTCATCGCGGAGGAACAAGGGCGTCGGAGCGCCCTCCAACCTCGCCACATCACCCCCGACCAGAGATTGGAGGACCGCAGCCAGATCTCCATCGGCCAAGGCAGCGGGGCTCGGATGGGGCCTCCACATCGGAAGTGAGTACTGCCGAAGCGGAGCCCGCTGGTGCTCCAGGAATTCCCTCAGCAGCGACGCGCCGGTCAGCTTCGCCGCCGCCATGTTGGCCGGCCTCAGATCCGCGTCCATCTTCGCCAACACCATCTTCACGCGGGGGTCTGCGAGCTCCGCTCGACCCCAATCGCTGGAGCTCGTGGGTTGCTCCGTGGGCAAGATCAGCCGAGGGTGGATGTGCCCAGCATCCGCCAAGACCCACTTGCTCCTGAAGCCCTCAATCCTTTTCCAGGGGTTGGAAATGGAAATGGCGCCACCGTACGCGGTGAAGCTCGCGCACGCGGAAGCAGGACCGCGAGAGGTCCGGAGGTAGAAGTTGTGGCGCAGCAAGGCCACTGAGGGCTGCACCCCTACATGAGCCTCACAGTAATAGGCGAAGATCGCCAGGAGAAGGACGGAGTTTGGGTGGAGATGCAGAGCCTGTAGCTTATAATGGCGGAGGACAGAGAAGAAGAACTCGGAGAAGGGAGGCACCAGGCCAGCAGCAATGGCGCTTACGAAGAACGGATAGAAGGTGCTCCCTTGACCCTCAGGGGTGGCGGAGCCGGCCTTGAACACCTTCGCCCCGTCAATGCCCCGCGCCACCGCCATCCGGCGCAACCGGGCGAGGCTCGCCTCCGACACGTTCGGCGAGTCCAGGGCAGACGAGTACCAAGCTACGGCCGGGGACTGACGAGGCGCCATGACTTCCTAGGTCATGCGGTCGGAGTGGATCTGGAAATTTTGGAGGAAGGAGGGAGAGGCGCAAGAAAGAGGATCTGAGCAGCAACTGGAGAAAGCAAAAAGCAAAGCCTAGGCAGATGCCGCTCCTTTATCAACTCGCGTGGTTGCTAAGGCGCTCACGTCTAATCAACCGCCACGCAGCGCCCAAGACCGCAGGCTGTTAGGGCCCGCGGCGCTTCACTCTTGCCCTTCCGCCTCCCTGCACGGCCAAGTCCGGGCGCGCCTTGGGCCCGGGGGCTACTGTCGGTGTTCTGGGAATGGGGGTCCCCAGACTTGCCTGCCTGCGGCCTGCGGCGTGGCTCAAAGGGGGGCCCAGCATGGCCCATCTTCATCAACACAGACCCAAGACCCTCGCGAGGGGCCAAGCCTCGCGGGGCGGACGACACGGAGCTTCCTCAGGCACGGCCTCACTAGGCTGGCTCGCGAGGAGGCGGAGAGATCAAGGCGGGGTACCTCACGAGGTGCCCGTGACGCAAGCCATGACGACCAAGGGCGCCAGGCGGGCGCCAGCCCGCGCAGTGTCCTCCTTTCCCCTTTGGTGCAAAGGGGGCAAGCTCAGCCGCGGAGTACCGAGGCATCAGGAAAAGGTTGCCGTTTCGGTGCAACAAGACCAAGACCAGGAGGACCGCAAGATGGAGGTCATCGTGGAGCCCAAGACGGCGTCACCACCAGAGCTTTGTGCAGGCGAGGACCAACTTTAGTCAGGATAAGTGTACTAGATGTTCCCCTTCAAAATGGCCAATTGTTGGCGCCCTTCCCGCTCAATATTTGGGAAGAGGCCCAGGGCCATTGCCTATAAATAGGACCAGCCACCCACATGGATCGGAGTTTGGGTTCGAGGTAAAAGGAAGGTTAGAGACAGAGATCGAGGATCAAGGATCGGATCGAAATCAGAGAGAGAGAAGGGTGACTGAACTCCTCCTAGTAGTTCGCCCCCCCCCCCCAGCAAAGAACAGACCCTCGCGAGGCTGTTCTTCCTTGTATTGTTCATCACCATCAGCCCAAGAGGCAATCCACCACACCACACACTGGAGTAGGGTATTACACCACAATGGTGGCCCGAACCAGTATAAACCATGTGTCTCTTGTGTTGTTTTTTCCTTAGATTAGATCTTAGTGAGGCGGAGGGGTGCAGGTAGGTAGGAGGCGAAATCTCCACGCGCACCCCAGTGTTCGAACCTCAAGGGTCTGTCGGAACCCGAAATCCGACAAATGCATGTGTAGGAGATGCGTATGCTTAGGAACAAAACCAAAGCAACTCAATGAAACCATTAGTCCATAGAGAATGTCATCAATTACCAAAACCACGCATGGGGGCACCGCATGTCCTTTCAATCTCCCCCATTTTGGTAATTGATGACAATCACTTTCAAGAGAGTTTATATAAGGAATTATGCATCACCATGCAATGCAACAACCAATAATGCATGCGTAAGAGATGCGTATACTTAGGAACAAAACCAAAGCAAGGAGAAAACTCTGAAGACTTCTCCACAAAACTCTCTGAAACTTCTCCCCCATTGGGATCGATTGCCAAAATGGGCGAAAAGCTAAGAAGACCAATATAAAAGGTGTTCCTCCAAAAGTTGTGTATTTCTCAATAAGAGAGTGGAATGCCATACACATATCCAAAGGTAATTCTTGGAGGAAGACCAACTATATTGAGGCACCAAGATTGCTAAAGGAAGATATGCCACAAGGACATAACAAAGAGAGACACAAGCAATCAAGTGATCAAAAGATACCAATTGAAGCAAGCAATCAGAGGATATCAATTGAACCAACTAGACCAAAGATCCTATGAGCCACACGGAAAAAGGATATTATGATATGAGCAGAGGAGTGTTCTAAGGAAACTATAGAAGCTCCCCATGATTTGTGCACATCAAGAATTTTTGTATTTGGATACAAAGTGCACAAAATAGGATCATAGCTCCCCCAAAATCAATATAAACTTACAACAAGTGCAAGAGAGCATATAGGAAACTAAGCCTAGTACTTTCAACAAACACATGGTTGAGCAACAAGTAAGAGAGGCAACTTAAGAGTGGGCTCAACCAAAAAGATGTGTGTGAGTCAAGGCAATGCACTTGAGAAGACTAATATACATAAGAGCATTAAGCATCAATAAAGTCTTCAAAGAATGAGGCACACGGTGCAAGGCCTATCATTCCCACACACAACTAGCAAATGGGTTCACAAGCTTACTAATAAGCATATAGAGAACCTATGCTTGTGACAACCCGCGGTGAATATAGAAGATGAAAGGCGCATCAAGACGAGGGATGCCAATTAAGATGGCAAAAACCTCATAAAGATAAGCATGAGGAAAATAATCTTCACCACACAAGAGCGCATCAAGATGCAACGATAGAAGACACGCACTCAAGGCAAAAGCTTTCATGGAGCCACCAAAGAAATAACATAAGAAAGACAAGGTGGACGTGAAAGAAAGGATATCATCTAGATATGCAACTTCTCTCAAATGTATAAGATTCTAGGTAGACGAAATCATGATGATATATATATCTACAAAGAAGGATGTACACCCGAAATAGTTACAACACGAAGGAACAAGATATCCAAAAGGAAGTCATACATATACCAATAAGATATTTGCTTGAGAGCATAGCACATGGCTAGATATGATCTTATTGTATATAAATGAATTCCAACCACACGAACATCAAAGACATCACAACTAGCAACAAGACATCATTGTTGGGATGCTTTGAGAAAGGAAACAAGTATCACAAAAAAGAATGGATAACATGCCATGATACAACGTACACAAGGTTGATGCAAGAAATGTGTGCATGAAGTATATGAAGATACTTGTTACCGAGATAACATTGGAAGGATGTAGTAGATACCAATTGAAGGTACAAAGTAGTTCATTGATAATCCTAGCTTGACTCCAATAAGCACATGGTGACAACACCTTCCTTGTGAGTGAGCCGAGCATCCAATGCATCTCCACTTGTTCCTAGAACAACAACACAAACAAAATGGTACCCAAACTCATTGGGACCAAATAGTTAGAGAACCAACAACACATAGGACAAACTCCACATAAATATGTGCATATAGATATGAAAATGAATTTCATGTAAATCTCATCAAATTTGAGACTTGGTGGAGTTCCCCTATATATTGGGTCAAAGAAAGAAAACATGCCAAAGAAACTACAAGAAGTAAATATGCATGCTCAAGACTTTCAAGAACCGAGACCAAAAGACAAAGAAATACCAAGCAAAGAAAAGATACCAAATGAATAAATCATCACTTGGAGGATATCCATAAAAGATACATCAAGGAATGAGATATCCATTGATACACTCAAAAATAAAGATGTCAAACTCCCAAAAGAGACAATGGTTCCAAACAAACCAAGCCCTCTACAAAGTTTCATGATGGCACAAAGCACCAAAAAGAAACGGCTTGCCTTCCACAAACACACACTTGATAAGGATCACAAGATGAGTGTTTTATAGAGAATAGGATAGCACCCCCAAGACTAGTGCATTATAGAGAATTTTCATTTGAATACAAAATGCACGAGGTGGGATCACCACTTTCACTATATCTAGAAAACACTAGACAAGGTCAAGAAATTAACAAGATCCACAAGTGGTATGGAATACAATGGGAGTTGACACAATACTAGGCAAGAGATAAAGCAAATAAAAGCAAAGGCCAATGTAAAGATGATCAATAATTTCTACCACACATAAGTGAGTACCAATTGTCAAAAGGAAAGAAGTATTTGGAAATAATTCCCGGTGGTAGATAACAAGGATATTAGACATCATCTTCACACCAAACAAAAAGCAAATTGCAACTTGTAGAGCTAACATGCCACCTAGGAACAAGATAATTTACAATATCAATTCTAGGTGACAATATCTCAAATGTACACATTTTCTAGGCTAGCAATATACACATAGCATATTACTCCCCCATAATGCGATACCAATTAAAGATAAACAAGAGGCAAAATAATGATCCAACACGAGATAATTAATGGACAATATAGAATTTGAATTTCTCATGAGAAGACATACCACATAGCGACTAGATAATCTTGAAATATCAATACTAGATGGTATTACTCATGTAAACACATATATAGGATTGTGAGGTGCACAAAGCACATCACTCCACCATAATGGGATATTCCATTAATCTCTCACAAGAGCCAACTAAGAAAAGAACAAGATGCAAAAGGCTCAATGCATGATACACACGTACATGATGTGCAAACCAACACACACATACTTGATTGCTCAAGATAATCAAGTTGGAAGCACAACATATACAAACACATGCAAGGAACAAAACCAAACATGCAAAGGGGTAAGTAACTATCAATGTAAACACTTTAAGCACGAGTTACCGCATGGAGAAACATTGGATATAAGATAGAAACTTGATAATTCGAATAACTTGGCTTGAGACAATTAGAATGATGAAGTCCCCTTAATTCTTCATAAAGTAGCCAAGTCTCCAATGCCCTCCAACAACACCTATTGATCAAGTTTGAGCTTGTTGGTCCCCAACCAAGTTGGGTCCTAAGAGGTTAGTCACAATAGGCTTGGCTACCCAAATGGTTCTCTTCTTGACACCACTTTGAGTACCAACAACTTTGGCAAACACATTGCCAACCTTATCCTTCCCAAGAGAATAGATATCATCAATAATAATTGGGTTGGATAAGTTACCACTAGTGCATGAAGAGGCGAGGTGACCTTTCTCGCGACATAAGTAGCAATATCTACTCTTCACTTTCTTCTCACATGATTTCTCAACTTGAGAGGCATTAGCTTGAGGATTCTTGGGAAGAGGACTTTCTTCAACTTGTGGTTGAGCATGAGATCGAACTTGTGGCTGCTTCCCTTGTTGCTTGTCACTAATGGCCTTCTTCTTCAATGGGCAAGATCTAACATGATGCCCTTCTACTTTGCACTTGAAGCAAACAATCTTGGCCGAAATCTTGACTTATTCTTGGCCCTTCTTTTTGTTCATATGGACTTCTTCTTCTTCTTGGAGTTGAATCCAAGTCCACCTTTGTCATTGGGGGATTTTTGCACACTCAAGATATTGTTGAGTGTGAATTTCCCTTCATGACTCTTTTCCAAGTCTTTCTTCAAAGAAGTGACTTGGGCCTTGAGCTCTTTGATTTCCTCTACATGGTTAGTCTCAACACAAGTACTAGAGGAAGTATAAGCTTCATTGTTAGAGCAACAAGGCAAGGAAAGCAATTCATCACAAGATGTACCAACATTGTGAGTAGATGAATTACAAGGACTAGCACATGGCAACATAGCATTTTGACTAGAAGTAGTGCTAGTATCCACATGAGGCTCACTAGATGTTACCTTAGCAATCATGGCCTCATGAGCTATCTTTAGCACATTATGGGATACTAGAAGATCATCATGAGAGCTTGAGAGCTTTTCATGACTTTCTTCCAATTTCCCATAATTGCTAGATAGCAACTCAAGTTGAGCCCGTAGCTCAACATTCTCCTTCAAAATGGATGCTTCACAAGTAATAGAGTTAGTAGCACAAGCATCATCATTAACAACAAGAGGAGAGGACAACTTGGAAAGCTCTTTTAAATAAGAAGCTTCAAGTTGAGCATGAGACTCGGTGAGTTTGATGAGCTCACCCTTAATGACCCTTGAGCCATTTTCGAGGTGCTCAAAATCCTCAAGGAGTCTAGCATGAGCAACTTCAAGCTTAGCATTTTTAGTTTCAAAATCATTGGCCACCACAAGAGCTCTATCACGAGATTCCCTCACTCTAGATAATTCTAGAGCAAAAGTCTCCTCAAGAGATTCCTTGGTGGTTTGTTCAAGTTCAAGAGCTTGAGAGAGGTCCGCAATCTCATTAGCGTAATCACGCTCATGACCTTCCATTTTATCAATGGTGACCTCATGCTCCTCAAGACGAGATTCCAACTCATCAATATATTTCTTGCCCTCAGTAGCAATAGACATGATTTCCATGAAGTTGGAACGAGCAATTTTATTCTTAAGAAGAGCTTTAAAAATCATTTCCCCCTTAATTTTTAAGGAGGCAACATCATCATTCTCTTCATCATAATCAACATCATCATCACTCTTGCCATCATCAATATCATCACAAGATATATTGGGATTCAAAGTGGGAGATACCTTTGAAGCCTTGGCCATAAGGCAAAATGCAATAGATGATGATTTAGGATCCCTTGAAGCACCATCCAAGACCACATCTTGTTCCATGGAGTGTTGGGTTTCCTCTACATTGTTAGCACAACAACTCGAGGAAATACATGCATTTTCATCATGGCAACAAGATATAGCAAGCATATCATCATGAGATTTAGTCAAGCAATTTCTACATGATATGCAAGGACTATCAACACAAGCATGTGAAACATTTGGAGTGCTCGAAGTGCTAAAGTCCAAAGATGAAGCATTGCAATAAGAAAGTGATGAAGGATTATCAACAATGAGCCCACTATCATCATTGCAATGAACACCACTACTCACCATGTCATTACCTTGTGGCAAACCACACGTAGGTGAAGTAGAAGAAGTTGAGAACACAACACGGCCGGAGGTGGAGGGAGAACAATCATCCCCACAAAACTTGGACACGCCATATTTATCTTGAAGCTTTGTCCACAACTCATGAGCATCCCGGAACGGCATGAGTTGAAATATAACTACATTGCTCAAAGCATCGAAAAGCACATTAGAAGCTTGAGCATTGAGATAAGAGTTTTTCTCATCCTCTAAAGATAATCTTAGGGGATCCTTTGGAGGAGAAAAACCCATATCTACAATTCGCTCTAAATTTGGGTCCATGACCCTAAAGAGATTAAGCATGCGAATTACCCAAACATCAAAATTTGTGCCATCGAAACTAAGAGTGTCAGAGAATCCTAATCCCCTAGTCGACATCTTTACTCTCTAGGTGGTTAAGCCTAACAAAGAGAGACGAGGCTCTGATACCAATTGAAAGATCGTGGATGTCGCCTAGAGGGGGTGAATAGGAGCTTTAAAATAATTATGGTTTAGGCTTGAACAAATGCGGAATAAACCTAGCGGTTAATTTGTCAAGCAAAAAACCTACAACAACTAGGCTCACCCATATGCACTAACGACTTATACTAAGCAAGATAAACAACTATGTAATAGCAAGATATATGACAAGAAACAATATGGCTATCACAAAGTAAAGTGCATAAGTAAAGGGCTCGGGTAAGAGATAACCGAGGCACGCGGAGACGACGATGTATCCCGAAGTTCACACCCTTGCGGATGCTAATCTCCGTTTGGAGCGGTGTGGAGGCACAATGCTCCCCAAGAAGCCACTAGGGCCACCGTAATCTCCTCACGCCCTCGCACAAGGCAAGATGTCGTGATTCCACTAAGGGACCCTTGAGGGCGGTCACCGAACCCGTACAAATGGCAACCCTTGGGGGCGGTCACCGAACCCGTACACTTTGGCAACCCTTGGGGGCGGTCACCGGTACCCGTCAAATTGCTCGGGGCGATCTCCACAACCTAATTGGAGACCCCGACGCTTGCCCGGAGCTTTACACCACAATGATTGAGCTCTGAACACCACCAACCATCTAGGGCGCCCAAGCACCCAAGAGGAACAAGCTCAAAGGTACCAAGCACCCAAGAGTAATAAGCTTCTCAACTTGTAACTTCCACGTATCACGTGGAGAACTCAAACCGATGCACCAAATGCAATGGCAAGGGCACACGGAGTGCCCAAGTCCTTCTCTCTCAAATCCCACCGAAGCAACTAATGCTAGGGAGGAAAATGAGAGGAAGAACAAGAAGGAGAACACCAAGAACTCCAAGATCTAGATCCAAGGGGTTCCCCTCACCTAGAGGAGAAAGTGATTGGTGGAAACGTGGATCTAGATCTCCTCTCTCTTTTCCCTCAAAAACTAGCAAGAATCCATGGAGGGATTGAGAGTTAGCAAGCTCGAAGAAGGTCAACAATGGGGGAAGAACACGAGCTAAAGAGATCAGATTCATTGGGGAAGAAGACCCCCTTTTATAGGTGGGGAAAAATCCAACCGTTATGCTCACAGCCCGCACCGAGCGATACTACCGCTCCAAGGAGCGGTACTATCGCTAGGGCGGTAGTAGCCCTTTGAAACACAACAGCGAGGAGGAAAAAAAGCCGGAAGAACCGTCGGAGCGGTAGTACCGCTTGACCTCACGGTACTACCGCTAGGGGTAGCGGTACTACTGCTAAGGGTAGCGGTACTACTGCTTGCGAGCGGTACTAAAAAATTACATCCGTGCCTACCACAGCTGGACTTGTGACGATTTTTTGGTCCCGAGCGGAAGTAGCCACGGAAGTAGCTGCAGTAGTACTGCTCCAAGCGGTAGTACTGCTCCCAAGAGCGGTAGTAAAAAATTACATCCGCTCCTGTCCGCGGTAGTACCGCTGCAGCCTTTTCAGAACACCAAAACTGACACAACTTCTGCAAACGGACTCCGAATTCGACGAAACCAATTTTGTTGGAAAGCTAGAGACAAGGGCTAACACAATATTGATAGAAATACCATTAAGAAGCAAATTAGGAAAGTCCCAAAATAAAATGGTGAGAACCCTTCCTCGGATAAGACCAGTAAAACCTCCAACACCGAAAACATCATAGAAGACGCATGCAAACTCCGTTTTTGATGAACTCAAGCTTGTCATCAAGATGACCATAAGCTCTAAGACTCACAAAGAAAACCAAACAATAAACAAGAAACATGATGCAAGGATGCAATGGTTTGAGCTCTCGACGAACGATACGATCAAGATACTCAGTTGAGAGCCCCCCTTGATAGTACGACTATCGATCCTATAACCCGGTCTCCCAACTACCACCATGAGACCGGTAAAATAGAAAACCTATCAAGGGCAAACCTTTGCCTTGCACATGATCCACTTGAGCTAGATGATGACAATCTTGTCCTCCTCAAGATGGACCACCTTTCTTGATTGCGTTGGGTCGATGGAGACTAGATGATTGCTCCCCCATACTCCACTATGGGTGAGCCACTCTTCGGCACATCTTCACAAGTCCATTGACACCACAATGGATGGCAAGCTTCAAGCACTTGATCTCTTCGTGATTCTTCACTTGAACTTGCACACGACAATCTTGATGATGATCACCACTTGATGTCATCCTTCCCATGGGTTGTATGATATCATCCTCTTAACGCAAGCCCATGGACACGTACCTAACCCCACATAGACTCTCACATAGACCATGGGTTAGTACACAAAGTGCAATGGACAATGCTTACCATACCATGGGATCACTTGATCCCTCTCGGTACATCTTCTACTCTTTGTGAGTTGATCAACTTGATTCACTCTTGTCTTAGTCTTGATCAACCTTGAATCTTTCCAACTCTTTTCATTTGGATGATGTCTTGAAGGTAAACATGAATGATCACACAATCTTCTTCTTCAAGACATGCTTGCAATAAGCTCAACACTCACATGACCAATCTTTGGATAATTCATTAATAGCACCTTGGTCAACCCATAAACTCCTTGAAACCAACACATGGACTTCAAGAAATTCCTATGGAAAAATCCTTCAAATATAACTCAACGCAACCATTAGTCCATAGAGAATGTCATCAATTACCAAAACCACACATGGGGGCACCACATGTCCTTTCAATCTCCCCCATTTTGGTAATTGATGACAATCACTTTGAAGAGAGTTTATATAAGGAATTATGCATTTGCATGCAATGCAACAACCAATAATGCATGTGTAGGAGATGCGTATGCTTAGGAACAAAACCAAAGCAACTCAATGCAACCATTAGTCCATAGAGAATGTCATCAATTACCAAAACCACACATGGGGGCACCGCATGTCCTTTCACAGACAAGTGCCGCCAATACCACTATCTCACTGATTCCTTTGTGAGGAGGTTTGAATTTTCATCATCACCCAATTCTCAAACTGTCCTATTTGATCTTTATGAAAATTCTTATACTATGGACTTAAAGGATTTTAATACTGCTTGCAAACTTCCACAATGGTGCAGCACTAGTGAGCCTCGCAAATCTGAGTTTAGAGATTTTCTTGCTAGTATAACTGTGGGGGAATCTAGAGATATAACACATGCTACCATAGGGAGCATTCATTTTCCTGCTATACATTATTTTGCACTCTTCATAGGTAGATGCATTAATGGTAAAGATGAAGCATGTCACATGTGTGTGCCTGATCTTAGCGTTCTTAGAAGCGTTGTTTTAGCAGATAAATATCACAACTTGGGGGCTATCATTGCACATAGGTTCCATAATAATCATATTCATGGAGATTTCTTTGGTGGAATTTATGCAACCCGTCTAGCTAATTTTCTTGATATACCCATACTTGGGTATGATATTGAGTTGCCTCCTGTTTATTTAGATTATGAGGCCATGGTTCGTCATCAGTTTGTTGAGAGGAACGATCAGTTTCTCCAGTACCGACTAATCTTTGACAGACGACGCACCTATCATGTCGCTCTCCCTGCTCTTGCTTTCTTTGACTCTCAGGCGAAAGGGATATATGTTATAACCAGGGAGGAGGCAGACGAGTATAAGAGGAGGACGGAGACGACCCGTCTCCAAGCGGTAGCTCATGAGGCAATAGCTGCTGCATCTCAGTACGACCCCAGCTACAACTTTGGATATCCGCCAGGCCAGCCGTGGCCATAGACCAACTTAGGCCAAAAGCCTAAGCTTGGGGGAGTACGTATTTCTCACCGACATTACATTCATGTTCACACACTCATTGCTAGCTATCGGTGCTCATACTTTTTCATTGTATCATCCATGCTAGTTTATTTTCCTTTTTATGCTTTCTTCTTGTGTGTTTAATAAACCTTAAGAAAAAGAAAAAAATTTAGTTGTAGCTTTTAATTAGTTTGTGTGTATCATCCATGCTTGTAGTAGTAATTAAAAAGAAAACCCCAAAAGATTTCTTGTTCTTCTTTTGCTTGTTGGGAGCTTTCCCGTGTAAATAGTTTTATTTCTTTTCTTGTTCTTTGGGGGTCGAGAGGAGAAGATCATAATGAAAATATTAAAGTGGCTCTCATATGCATTATTGTTGATCTAACAAAGAGCCCATTACCTTGTCTTCTCTCTTGAATTGAATGCTTACAGATTCCAGCTTAGTCCAATGCACGTGCACTATTATTATTATCCACACTATTCGGTCGTGCAAGTGAAAGGCAATAATGATGATTATATGATGAACTTATTGAGATGAGAAAAGCTGGTATGAACTCGACCTCTCTTGTTTTTGTAAATATGATTAGTTCATTGTTCTTGATTCAGCCTATTATGAATAAACATGTTTGCAATGACAATTAGAGATTGTAGTTGCTTATGCCATGCTTAATTAGCTAGGAGCTTATAATGGTTTACCTTGCGTGCCAACAAGCTATTAAAATGGTTGTGATGTGGTATGATAGGGTGGTATCCTCTTTTGAACGATTCGAGTGGCTTGACTTGGCACATGTTCACGCATGTAGTTGAAACAAAATCAATATAGCCTCTACGATATTTATGTTCATGGTGCATTATATTCTACTCATGCTTGCATTCGGTGTTGATTAATTTTAATGCATGTTCATGACTGTTGTTGCTTTCTAGTTGGTCGCTTCCCAGTCTTTTGCTAGCCTTCACTTGTACTAAGCGGGAATACTGCTTGTACATCCAATTCCATAAACCCCAAAGTTGTTCCATATGAGTCCACCATACCTACCTGTATACGGTATCTACCTGTCGTTCCAAGTAAATTTGTATGTGCCAAACTCTAAACCTTCAAATAAACATTCTGTTGTGTATGCTCGAATAGCTCATGTATCAACTAGGGACGTCCATATCTTCCATGTTAGGCTGGTTATTCTCAAGAGGAGTGGACTCCGCTCCTCACTCACGAGAAAATGGCTGGTCACCGGGATGCCCAGTCCCATGCTTTATGCAAATAAAATCAAAATAATTACAAACAAAACTCCCCCAGGACTGTTGTTAGTTGGAGGCACTCGTTGTTTCGAGCAAGCCATGGATTGATGCTTGTTGGTGGAGGGGGAGTATAAACTTTACCATTCTGTTTGGGAACTGCCTATAATGTGTGTAGCATGGAAGATATCACCATCTCTTGGTTTTTATGTTGACAATGAAAGTATACCACTCAAAATACTATTCATATCTATTTTAAAACCGAGCTCTGGCGCCTCTACAAATCCATGCTTCCCTCTGCGAAGGGCCTATCCATTTACTTTTATGTTGAGTCATCATCCTCTTATTAAAAAGCACCAGTTGGAGAGCACCGCTGTCATTTGCATTCGTACTGTTAGTTTACATTGAGTATGACTTGATTGGATCTCTTTTACCATGAATTACAATGTCTAGTCAGTCCTTGATCTTTAAAGGTGCTCTACATTTATGTTTTGCGGTCTCGAAAAGGGCTAGAGAGATACCATCTTGTTATATCATATCATGATTGTTTTGAGAAAGTGTTGTCATCCGAGATTTATTATTATTGCTTGCTAGTTGATTATGTCGATCTAAGTGTTATTGTGAATATGGTCAGTCATAATCTTTGCTAAAAACTGGAATGCTGGCTTTACATATTTACAACATCAAGAGCAAACAGAGTTTGTAAAAGTTTTTCTTTATCACTTTCAGTTTATCAACTGAATTGCTTGAGGACAAGCAAAGGTTTAAGCTTGGGGGAGTTGATACATCTCCATTGTATCTACTTCTCCAAACACTTTTGCCCTTGTTTTGGACTCCAACTTGCATGATTTTAATGGAACTAACCCGGACTGACGCTGTTTTCAGCAGAATTGCCATGGTGTTATTTTTGTGCAGAAATAAAAGTTCTCGGAATGACCTGAAAATCAACGAAGAATTATTTTGGAATATATAAAAAATACTGGACGAAAGATCCACGCTAGGGGGGCCACACCCTGTCCACGAGGGTGGGGCGCGCCCTACCCCCTGGGCGCGCCCCCCTGCCTCGTGGCCCCCCTGGTGCTCCACCGACCTCAACTACAACTCTACATATTCACGTTCAGGGAGAAAAAAATCAGGGAGAAGGATTCATCGCATTTTACAATACGGAGCAGCCACCAAGCCCTAAACTCTCTCGGGAGGGCTGATCTGGAGTCCGTTCGGGGCTCCGTAGAGGGGAATCCGTTGCCATCATCATCATCAACCATCCTCCATCACCAATTTCATGATGCTCACCGCCGTGCGTGAGTAATTCCATCATAGGCTTGCTGGACGGTGATGGGTTGGATGAGATTTATCATGTAATCGAGTTAGTTTTTTAGGGTTTGATCCCTAGTATCCACTATGTTCTGAGATTGATGTTGCTATGACTTTGCTATGCTTAATGCTTGTCACTAGGGCCCGAGTGCCATGATTTGAGATCTAAACCTATTATGTTTTCATCAATATATGAGAGTTCTTGAACCTATCTTGCAAGTCTATAGTCACCTACTATGTGTTATGATCCGACAACCCCGAAGTGAAAATAATCGGGACCACTCCCGGTGATGACCGTAGTTTGAGGAGTTCATGTATTCACTATGTGTTAATGCTTTGGTCCGGTACTCTATTAAAAGGAGTCCTTAATATCCCTTAGTTTCCAATAGGACCCCGCTGCCACGGGAGGGTAGGACAAAAGATGTCATGCAAGTTCTTTTCCATAAGCACGTATGACTATATTCGGAATACATGCCTACATTACATTGATGAATTGGAGCTAGTTCTGTGTCACCCTAGGTTATGATTGTTACATGATGAACGGCATCCAGCATAATTCTCTATCACCGATCCATTGCCTACGAGCTTTCCATATATTGTTCTTCGCTTATTTACTTTTCCGTTGCTATTGTTATCATCATTATAAAACACCAAAAATATTAGTTTTGCTACCGTTACCTTTTACCACCGTTACCACTACTATCATATTACTTTGCTATTAAACACTTTGCTGCAGATATTAAGTTTCCAGGTGTGGTTGAATTGACAACTCAGATGCTAATACTTGAGAATATTCTTTGGCTCCCCTTGTGTCGAATCAATAAATTTGGGTTGAATACTCTACCCTCAAAAACTGTTGTGATCCCCTATACTTGTGGGTTATCAATCGCTGCACCTTGACATCGTCGACGGCGTCGAGCTTCCACAACCGAAGGCGGAGTTCCACACCGACTCTGGTGATGACCCCGGCGACGACTCCGACAACCACTCCGGCGATGACTCCGACGATGACGGACAACCAGTCATCTATACCCATTTATGTGTCAAAAAGATCATAGGGTTTCTCTGGTTACTCCTGCCTCCCCCTTTTTGGAATAGAAATCCTATGGTTATGTTCTCCCAATTCATGAAATCCGAGTAAGTTTTGTTAGATCCATGTAGTGTATTGATTGTTTGAATGGTACAAGTGATAAGTGATTAGTTGTTTCATCTATGCAAATGATTTCTGCTAGTAATCCGACTAGGATTAGTGTTCGTGCTAATAATTCCTAGCCAGGACTTGACAATTGATTTTTAATGACCTACATATGTTTGTGCCATTATTTTCTTCAAGATTGGTCTGTACATAGACGATTGTGCTTAAAAATCAAACCATAATCTCTGGATATGTATAAATAAATACCATAAATTCTCAATCCTACTTCATGGCATGTAATCATTGATTTGATGCCAAATTTGTTTTACTATTTGTATAGGTACTATCTGACGATGTGGACAACGAGGATGAAGATGTCCATAGGAGGTACAAGAGGCAAATCCTGAGGAAGCTTTATGCGGGAATGCATAACAGGCGTATTAGGACCTGGAACAATGGCTATCGATGCCCATTTTGCAACGACAAGCTTCATGACGCGTACCTAAGTGTTCTGTCGCATGCAAGAGGACGGGCCATTGGCTCCTTCAAGCAGAAGTATTCTCGGAGGGTGTACGCTTATTATCTATGTCTGAGTATGTTTAATCTATGTTTACTTATGTCTAACCGTGGGATATGGATGCAATCAGTTCGGTTGATGGAATCTACCTCCGTCTTGGTTTATTGGTCCCCTTGTAATTTGTGTTAAATTTTGACCAAAGGTTTAACTGACAAAATGTTAGTGCAGGTCAGCAAAAATAATATCGTTGGATGGGTATTTGAGCATAGTGTTCAATAATATAATTTTTGGTGACATGCATAAACATTTCTTAGTTAAATATTTGGTCAAAATTTGGTAAAAATTACAAAGGGGACCAATAAACCAGGACAGAGGTAGTACGTCAATCACACACGGTTCTGAAAACTGGAACCGTGTGCAATGACTTTCATTTTTCCTGTTGCGTCAATCACACACAGTTGGCTCTAGCAAACCGTCGCCTCCAAAATTCTTTTTGTGGGACAGAAAACCCTCACCACCCAATTCAAAAAAGAAAAAAGAAAACCCTCATCATCCCCACGCCACAAAAACCCTCACCCCGCCCGCCACCTCCTCTGGTCCCCATTCACGCCTGCACAAGCTCCTCCGCGTCTATGCATGGCACCACCTATCGCGGTGGTAAACACTTAGCTCGCCGTCTGCCGCCGCTGCCAGGCTACCGGCAAAGCCCACCGCATTTCGCCACTTCAGCTTGCCGCCGCCTATCGCCATCGACTTTCTTGATGCTGCTCGCGGTTGACCCAGCTCCGCTCGGTTGGGGAATCTGTCGTACTGATGGTTCTTTCTTGTGGAGAACAAGGTAACTAATTTAATGAGATAGTATCTCATCTCTTATCCTAGTTCATCTGCCTCCTTTAATCACCCGGCCGAAATCGCCGTGAATTCATTTTTATTCTAGCTAATTTGAGGGTTTTCTTCCGTTCATAGAGTGTACAGTGCGCGGACACATCAAGACCTTGCGGCCTCCGCCAGACATTCCATCTCATTGTACCAGATGACTTGAGGATGCACGCGGTATGTTCAATCTCACCCTAAATCGGCTGGCATGGCCTACTTTCCAGAACATATTCTAAATATTACTACATTTGGATAAAAGGTGCCACATGCACCATATATGTCAAAGGGGATTCCCCCCCCCCCCTCTTCTTTCTATATTAGACAAATTAATGATGTATTGTTCTTTTGATTACTCTCATATTTCCATGACATCATTTTTACCCTATCTGTTTAATTATAAATATTTGTCCTTCGATTTCGAATGCTGTATAGTTCTTTCAATTTGGGCCCATGTTTGCATGTTACCATATTTTCTTTAACAATCCTACCATTTTCTGCAGCGCGTCCCTTGCTATGCAACAGAACCTGTAGTGCACAATCTTTCCCTTTACATAAATAAAGACTGCAAGGATGTCATACCGCACACAAACCATGGATTTACAATCGTTGCTACTGTAAGACTTGATAAACATGGGGAATCCTATTTTGGCACTGGCTTTTGGAAAGAAATTGCTAAGTTTTATGAACTGAAAGCCGACACTGGAATTGCACTGCACATAAAAGGGCCTGGTCATGAGATATATGGCAACTTTCCCGACGATATCATACATCCAGACTTTGTTCGAAGTAAGTTTTCTTTTCAACTATCTGCATGTTGACTTACCCAACAATATCAAATGAATTGTGTAGTATTTAAGCAACAAACTGTTATTCCCCTTTCTTACTATATTCCTACCTAATAACTTCTAGTTACCAATACACTTTTCTATTGCCCTGTGTTAACTAAATATTCCCTGTACTCCCATTTCTATCAGAAAGCGCCACTGACAAGGAGACTCCGGAGGTGGAGAACGGGGCTGCCAACAAGCGGAGGCGGGGTGAGCTAGAACCACAAGCAACTCCAGCAGGCCTAGACTTCATCAGCAGCCTCCCCGATGATATGTTGACAGTCATCATGTCCCTCCTCCCAATTAAATATGGGGCGCAGACAACCATCCTTTCCCGATGGTGGCGCCCCCTATGGAACTCCAGCCCTCTCGACCTCATCGACACCCACGAGCTCTGCCATGGTTATCGCAAAAGCTTGGATGCAATCTCCAAGATCCTCGGTAGTCACCTTGGCCCAACCAGAGGCCTTATAATGGGCAAGTTCCATTCCAATGGCAAGGACCGAACCAAGCTTAACGACTGGTTCCGATCCCCGCCCTAGATCAACTCGAGGAGCTCCCTTTTGATGATGGGCATATGCGGTCGCTGCCAGCATCCGCACTCCGCCTCGCACCCACATTGCGCGTTGCCAAGTTCAGGAACTTCCATTGCCCCCCTTAATGACGCACCCGCTCTTATTCTACCACGACTAAAGCACCTCGAACTCGTTGTTGTCTGCCTCTCAAACGGTGACATGGAGCGCCTGCTCCGTGGCTGTACTGCACTCAAGTACCTTCGTCTTCAGGCAATCAATCGGTTGAGTACCTTCCACACCACCCCCATGACTCTCCGGACTATTTATGTGTGTTGCTGGTGCGTAGGAAGACATCACAAGATGTGTACCATGGTATGGTCACTGAGGACACACCTGCACTTGAGAGATTGCTTGTAGTTGATCAGGAAGGTCCAACAAGAATTAATGTCATTTCTGCGCCGAAATTGATAGTGGTGGGCTACTCGTCTGACAAATACTCTGAACTTGTTGTTGGATCCACACTTGTTCAGGTACAACAGCCGCCTTCTACCTCTCCTACAAATTAACATTATTTCTATTTTTGAAGATGTTTGTTCGTCTGTCATTCAGAAAATGATTTCGACAAGCTTGACCCCGAAACTGCGCACAGTGAAGGTCTTCGCACTAGAATCTATCGGTCCCAACCTGGAGCAAGTTGTTAGTTTCTTGAGATGCTTTCCGTGCCTGGAGAAGCTATATATCAAGGTGATGTTCCTTTCCTGTTAAATGTTAACCATAAGGGAGTTCAATTTGTGACACCTTTTTCCAAGTTTACAATGACAATGTACTATGATTTCTAAAGGATTCTTTTGGTGGATTTCAGTACATACATGTCCCCCCCCCCCATATTGGTTGCTTGATCCATATGGTTACAATCAATAAGTATTTCTCCTTTGGATTCATATGTACTAGTTTTCTTAGGGAACTTTTCATCCACTCCAACCTCTTATGAAGAAGGCTACATTTTTCTAGAATGTAATCAAATGCCAATGTTAATCATGTCAGATCGAAGATGGCATGTTAGTGCATTTTACAAATCCTGCAAAGCAAATAGGTCTGTAGTAATGTTCAAAACTGCATGTAGGCACTAACACGTTTTCTTCTTTTGCAGATAAGATTAGGCCCAGTGGTGGATAATGTGATACAGTATAACAATCACGTCGAATGCCTAGATCTGCATCTCTCAGAAATTACTTTGAAATCCTACCGAGGGACCTTGCCGGAGATTATATTGGATGGGTTCTTTATTCTCAGAGCAAGGGTGCTGATGGAAATGAGGTTTGCCCTACATTTATTTCGCAAAAATTAATGGTTTGTTTATCAGCACCGGCGCCTGCGGCAGAATGGAATAGGCTCCAAAAATGTTGAATTTCATTTTGGAACTTCAGATGACAGAGTAATGGGAAGTCATCGTGTCAACCCCATACATGAATTGTCACTGGCTGACCCCTTTGCAAAAATTGTGTGGTTTCGAAACTAGACTTAGAAGTGGTAATATTAGTTTAAACCTCTCTGATATCCATGTTCAGCGGATCAGCGTGAGGGTTTGCAGCTGATGAGCTGAATTTCATTTCTAATATCAGTTTGAACATTGTAATCTTTGAATTTGAGCCATATAACTCTGGAATTTGAACCTTGTAATATTTCGAGCTTTTGTGGCACAATCATTGAAATGGCATCGTATGAGACTCGTATATTGCTAGCACTATTTTGACTTTAATATGCAATGGTCTTAGATTTTATTTACCATTCTCGAATCTGTTTAACTTGTTGATCTCACAGCACAAGATCTGTAGAGCTAACTCGACTGCGATCTTCGACATTATTGCACACAGTTGGTTTCTTCCAACATGTGCCCTGTAGAGCACTGAATTAATTATCGCACTCGTGTGTCCATCATCACCCTTCTGTGTAACTTTGACCTCATCACCCATGGGTAAACTTATGACCGAAGTCACTCCACACACTTTTTTTTACAAATCTTTTGCTAATAAACGCCCATGATTTGTCCCTCTTCTAGCCGATGCATGGCCAAACTAGCCGGGCGGGAAGCTTGCACGGTAAACTGCGCAATAGCGCGGGAACAGGCTCATCGTGGATACATTTGGCGCCTCTTCGAGCCCACACATGCGGTGAAGTGTTGTCAAGCATGCACTGGAATCCTCCGCTATCAACGCCGTGACAAGACGTGACGATTACAGGCCGGCTGGCCCCCATTTATTACAGCGTCCATTTAACCTTGTGTCTCTTCAACCTTTCGATCGCGCCCCACCATTGCAAGAAGCACACCCACCACGAGAAATTCTTAGAGGGTATCCTCCGCGGCTCCAATGGCGCTCCGAGCGGCTGCCGACGATGAGCAGCAGTTCACCATGTGTGCCGTGGTGGACACCCATAGAAGGTTCATGGACCTCTCGGCGGTGTACACCAACGACCCCGTCTGGGTGGAGCACTCTATCCACCTCATGGAGTTGTTGCTTGCCGAGGAGAAGTACAAGGTGGTCGGGTTCGACCTCGAGTACACCCGCGCTTGTGTCGGGTCTCGTTCCAAGGTCGCCCAGATGTGTGTGCACCACCACATCCTCGTCTACCACTACTGCCTGGCCACAAGGCCTTGCGAGAGTTTCGCGAGGTTTATCAACAACCCCCACTACATGTTCGCTACGGTGGACATCACCAATGATGTAAAGGTGCTCAAGAATTCAGGCATCGCCTGCCAGAATCTTGTCGACATCCAGGGCCAATACAAGATCTGGGGTAGCAAGGAGCATAAGAAGGACTCACTGGTTCACCTCGCCGAGGCCATCATCGACCCTACTACAGAGACATGAAGGATTCGTGTAACAAGGACAAGTGTGCCTGGGACTCGGCCTGGATGGAGAAACTCGACAAAGCTCACATCGTGTACGCGGCCAAGGAGGCGTACACGAGCTACGACATGTACAGGCGGATCGTTGACATGAGGAAGTGCCTCCTTCCCCAAAACGGCCAGGGATCCAGCCGGAAGCAGAGCAATGGCAAGCGTCGTCGCAACAATAAGTAGACGATTAGATCCTCGTTTCTCCTACTTTAGTATGCATGTAATTGCTTACTTTGGTGTGTGGAAATATTATGTATGTAGTCACTTGTGTAATTGTATCCTTAATTTGGTTATGCAATGTTGTCTTTTTAAGTATATATGTTGATGCTCTGTAGACAGAGCATAGATATTGTGCGGACAAAGAAAATCACATCGCACGTGGACTAAACAATGGAGCTCGTCGGTGATGTTTTCATCAATCACTCACAATTTTATACCAGCGATCGTTTGCTCACAACACACACACGGCTTGTTAGCAGTAATCGTCTGTGTTGTTATCGGTGTTCGCACACATTTTCGATTACAGACCTGTTTGCTGCGTATCACACACATTTTGTAAAGTTGAACTGTTTCTGTTCTCTTGTCTCAACACAAACAGTTCATCCAAGTGAACCGCATGCCATATATCGCACACACCTTGATCTGGCTGACCATTTTTTGTGCTGCCTAATCACAAACAGTTCATCCGAGTGAACCATATGCTGTATTTCGCACACACTTTCATCTGTCTGCCCATTTCTTTTGTTCCTCCTCATCGCAAACAGTTAATTGAACTGGACCGTATGCACTGCATCGCACACGCAACTAAAATCTAAACCGTGTTTGATTCATCCTCCATCACGAACGTTTTGCACATTTTTGACGGTTTTTACACCACCGTTTGCGATTATTGCATCGCACACAGTTTCGTCGAAGGGTCTCTGATCGTAGTGTTGCAACATCCTGCAGTAGTGCATGTTCATCCTTCAGCGCTTGCTCTCTTAACATTTATCTTCTTTGTTAAGAAAATATTCCCTATGTAAAAGAAATATAAGAGCATTTAGATAACTACTTTAGTGATCTAAATGCCTTATATTTCTTTATAGAGGGAGTACAATACAAGCTAGGATATCCTCCCAGAAAGGAGTATTAGAACCATCTCGTACAATCCCCTCAGCATATACTGTTGGGAAATGGGTTTTATTTTCACCAAGCTTTGCAGAAATGTGATCCACTAGCTGCGGTTCCACCCTAGAGAGAGCTGGATGTTGTAGATTTCACCTTTAGTTTGTTCAGTGGGTGTAGGTATTCTAGTATAACAATTATGAACCACAACTGAAGCTTTAGCATGTTCTTTTATCCTAACAGGAAAAGGTGGTTTCTCAATATAAGCAGTAGGAACAACAGGATCAACATTGTAAGTAATAGTTTCTTCTTCAACTTTAATAGGTTCTACTACTTTCACTTCAATGGGAGGATGATATTTAAACCACTTATCCTTAGGGAGATCAACATGAGTAGCAAATGATTCACAGGAAAAAGCCACTATCTCATAGTCAAGTCCATATTTAGTGCTAAATTCACGAAAAGCATCGGTGTCCATAAAAGATTTAACACAATCAAACTTAAGGTTTATACCTGACTCCTTACCTTAGTCGAGCTCCCAATCTTCAGAGTTTCATTTAATTCTTTATAATAAATCCCATTTGATTTTAATAGTCTTCTTCATAAAAGAACCACTACAAGAAGTATCGAGCATGGATTGATCATTACGAGAAAGCCGAGCATAAAAATTCTGAATAATAATTTCTCTTGAGAGCTCATGATTGGGGAATGAATATAACATTGACTTAAGCCTCCCCCAAGCTTGAGCAATACTTTCTCCCTCACGAGGCCAAAAATTATAAATATAATTCCGATCATGCTGAACCATATGCATAAGATAGAACTTCTGATGAAATTCCAATTTCAATCGGTTGTAATTCCAAGTCCCGATACCATCACATAGCCTATACCATGTCAATGCCTTCTCCTTAAAAGATAAAGGGAAGACCTTCTTCTTGACTTCATCCTCGGGGAAACCTGCAAGCTGAAATAATCCACAAACTTCATCCACATAGATTAGATGCATATCACGATGTAATGTTCCATCTCCTGCATAAGGATTAGCTAGTAGTTACTCTATCATACCCGAAGGAATTTCATAATAAATATTTTCAGTAGGTTCAGTAGGTTGAGGAGAAACTTCTTGCTCTACTGGTCGGGGTGAAGATACCCCGGACAAGCCCCTCAAAGGATTATTTTCCATAGTGACAAGTGACAGTAAATTTCTGGACATAATATAAACGTTTCCTTACCAAATTCCACTCACCAAAGGCGCTTCACTCCTCGGAAACGGCACCAAAAAAGAGTCTTGATGACCCATGAGTATATCGGATCTATTGTACTCCTTTTGATAAGTAAGAGTGTCGAACCCAACGAGGAGCAGGAAGAAATGACAAGCGGTTTTCAGCAAGGTATTCTCTACAAGCACTAAAATTATTGGTAACAAATAGTTGTGTGATAAGATAATTCGTAACGGGTAACAAGTAACAAATGTAACTAAGGTACAACAAGGTGGCCCAATCCTTTTTGTATCAAAGGACAAGCCTGAACTAACTCTTATATAAAGCAAAGCGCTCCCGAGGACACATGGGAGTTATTGTCAAGTTAGTTTTCATCATGCTCATGTGATTCGCGTTCGTTAATTTGATAATTTTATATGTGGGTGGACCGGTGCTTGGGTGCTGCCCTTACTTGGACAGGCCTCCCACTTATGATTAACCCCTCTCGCAAGCATCCGCAACTACGAAAGAAGAATTAAGATAAATCTAACAATAGGATGAAACATGTGGATCCAAATCAACCCCTTACGAAGCAACGCATAAACTAGGGTTTAAGCTTCTGTCACTCTAGCAACCCATCATCTACTTATTACTTCCCAATGTCTTCACCTAGGCCCAAATCATGGTGAACTATCATGTACTCGATGTTCACATAACACCACTAGAGGAGAGACAACATACATCTTATCAAAATATCGAACGAATACCAAATTCACATGATTACTTATAACAAGACTTCTCCCATGTCCTCAGGAACAAACGTAACTACTCACAAAGCATATTCATGTTCATAATCAGAGGGGTAGTAAATATCATTAAGGATCTAAACATATGATCTTCCACCGAATAAACCAACTAGAATCAACTACAGGGAGTAATCAACACTACTAGCAACCCACATGTACCAATACGAGGTTTTGAGACAAAGATCGGATACAAGAGATGAACTAGGGTTTGAGAGGACATGGTGCTGGTGAATATGTTGATGGAAATAGACCCCCTCTCGATGAGAGGATCATTGGTGATGATGATGGCTTTGATTTCCCCCTTCGGGAGGGAAGTTTCCCCGACAGAACAGCTCTGCCAGGGCCCTTGATTGCTTCTGCCCAGGTTCCGCCTCTAGACGGCGGCACTTCATCCCAAAAGCTTCCTTCAGATTTTTTCCAGGTCAAAATACATCATATAGCAGAAGATGGGCACCAGAGGCCTACTAGGGGGGCCACAAGCCCTAGGGGCGCGCCAGGGGGGTAGGGCGTGCCCCCAAGCTTGTGGACACATGGTGGGTCCCCTCTGGTATTTTCTTTGCCCAATATTTTTTATATATTCCAAAATAATTCTCCGTAAATTTTCAGGACTTATGGAGTTGTTCAGAATTGGTGTCTCAGATTTGCACCCTTTCCAGTCTAGAATTCCAGCTACCGGCATTCTCCCTCTTCATGTAAACCTTGTAAAATAAGAGTGAAAATGCATAAATATTGTACCATAATGTGTAAATAATAGCCCATAATGCAATAAATATCAATATAAAAGCATGATGCAAAATGGATGTATCAGCGAGTAGGATGATCTGGATGATCTTGTCGGCGATCTGAAGAAGAAGGGTAGAGGAGAAAGCTTCAACATGCGAGAGGATGAGCTATTGTGCGATGCATGGTTGGCCACTAGCCTCGATCCGATCCATGGCATGGAGCAAAATGGCACAACTTTTTGGACCAACATTCACACGTGGTTCCATGAAGACAAGCATTTCCCACCCTAGTCTGATGCGGTCATCTGCAACTGTCAATCAAAGTCCCTCAACCATCGATTATACACCATCCAAGAGGCCGTCTCCAAGTATTGCTACCACTTGGCACATCTCATCACATGGTGGCTTAGTGGTACACAAATCAAGGAGCAAATAAGTTCATTTGGCTAGAAATGCATACTCTTGTTGATTACTAGCCAAATATGCATACTTTTGTTGATCACTAGTTGGATATTCATACCTTTGTTGATCACTAGCCGGATTTGCGTGCTTTTGTTGATGACTAGCCGGATGTGCATACTTTTGTTGACAAAGTTTTTTTGCAGCCTTCACGTGTGTGTACGATGTTCAAGAAGTTGGAGAAGAAAAACTTCACCGTCATGCATTGTTGGTTGAAGTTGAATAGGCAACCGAAGTGGAATGTATACATAGCCAAGACCGCTACCCAAGCCACGGAGGAAAGAAACTGGTGACTCAACCAATCAAACTAAAGAACCACCCAAGAAGGTTAGAAGAGGATTTTGGGGAAAGAAGTAGGAGGAGGAGAGGGCGAAGCAAGAAGGTGTGGTGATGAAGATGACGAAGAGGTTCGAGGACATCTTCAGCAAGAAGGAGGAGGCATACGTTGAGCGCTCGGACATCTAGGAGGAAAAGAAGGCGGAGAGGTTCAAACTTTTGATGGAGGAAACTGAGAAGAAGCTAGCGCTGGAAGAGAAGAGGTCCATGATTGAAGAGAAAAAGGTCATGCTCGAGGAGAAGAAGGTGAAGATCACAGCCGATGCGGAGGACGCCGGGATATTATTCTTCAATTTGGAGTCTTTCAATGCCGGTGCAAGGATGATCGTACAAGCCATCCGCTACAACATCTTGCAATGGAAGAAATATGAGTTGGAGGTGGCGGACTGGGAGGAGGAGGAGGCGACGACGAAGGACGCTGCATACGAGGTGGCGATGGTACCTTGAGCGCGGAGGCTCGGATTACTGGTCCGGTGATATGTCTCCAACGTATCTATAATTTTTGATTGTTCCATGTTGTTATATTACCAATCTTGGATGTTTTATATTCATTTACTAGAAACTTTATATCATCTTTTGGGGACTAACCTATTGACATTGAGCCTAGTGCCAGTTGTTGTTTTTTTTGCTTGTTTTTTACTTTGCAGAATACCAATACCAAACAGAGTCCAATTGCCACGAAACTTTTTGGAGATTTTTTTCTACCCAGAGGACACCCAGGGAGCCAAAGAAACACATGGGAGGAGGCCTATGGGGGCCATTGGGCACCAGGGGGCCCAGGCACGCCATGGTGGGTAGTGGAGCCCACAGGAAGCTTCTCCACTGACATCCACCTCTATAAATACTCTAAAATCCCCCAAACCCTAGGGGAGTCGAGGAAATACTGTTTCCACCGTTGCAAGTTCTAGAACCATGAGATCCAATCTAGAGGCCTTCTCGGCACTCTGCTGGAGAGGGAAATAATCACGGAGGGGTTCTTCATCATCCTTGTTGCCCCTCCGATGATGCGTGAGTAGTTTACCACAGACCTACGGGTCTATAGCTAGTAGCTAGATTGCTTCCTCTCTCTTTTTGATCAGCAATACAATGTTCTCCTCGATGTTCTTAGAGATCTATTTGATGTAGTTACTTTTTGTAGTGTCTTTGTTGGGATCCGATGAATTGTGGGGTTATCATCAGTCTATCCATGAATATTATTTGAGTCATTGCTGAACTCTTTTATGCATGATTGTTATAGCCTCGTATTTCTTCTCCGAAATTTTTGTTTCGTTTGGCCAACTACATTGATTTTTCTGGTCATGGGAAGAGGTGCTTTGTGATGATTTTGACCTTGCAGTGCTCAATCTCAGTGACAGAAAGAGACATGACACGCATGTATCGTTGCTATTAAGGATAAAAAGATGGGGTCTATTCCTACATGAATATATCTTGTCTACATCATGTCATCATTCTTATTGCATTACTTCGTTTCTCCATGAACTTAATACACTAGATGCATGTTGGATAGCGGTCGATATGTGGAGTAATTGTAGTAGATGTAGAATCATTTCGGTCTACTAATCTTGGACGTGATGCCTATATACATGATCATTGCCTTGGACATCGTCATGATTATTTGCTTTTCTATCAATTGCCCAACAGTAATTCGTTTACCCACCGTATGCTATTTTCTCGAGAGAATCCTTTAGTGAAAACTATGGCCCCGACTCTATTTTCCAATCATATTAAACCAAAAATACCTTGCTGCAATTTTATTTATTTATTTTATTTTGTGTTCTTGCTAGATCTATTTACTAAAACCTATACAATTTAATCTATCTTAATACCGTGGAGGGATTAACAACCCCTCTTACACGTTGGGCTGCAAGCTTTTGTTCTTTGTGTGCAAGTGTTGTTTACATAGTATTGCTTGGTTCTCCTACTAGATTGATAACCTTGATTTCATAACTGAGGAAAATACTTACCTTTGTTGTGCTGCATCATCCTCTCCTCTTCGGGGAAATACCAACATAGATTCAAGCAATCATCCAGCAGTGCGGAATTTTTTGCACGGACTGTCGGGTGGATATTATTTTGTGACCAGTCAAGTAAAAACTTAAGCATACTGGCATAATTTTTGTTGTGGTCGGGAATGTGATCCGGTGTTGCTGTGATTCGGCGGGAACTACTTTATTTGAATTTGAACTTGCCGTTTACTGGCGAACATATACATGATAGCTTTGTGATGACTGATATTTTTACACTCCTCTACCTTTAGTTTAAGCCAGTATACTTCATTCTAACCGAGATATTCACTCAGATACTGCCACTAATGTCTAACGAATGCATAGAATTCAACAAATCCTCTCTTTATTGTGTATCTATAGGAAATGAGCTAAATATGGACGAAATCAAGCCAGAACAAGGAAAGAAGTAAATGAGGAGATATAAGAAATTAGGAGAGGGCGTGCCAGCAAGTCCAGAGCAAAAGATGGCATTCCATACAACCGCAACCGCAACCGCTTCTATGAGCGGTCGTATGGCATTGAAACCGATGCTCCTTGTCCACGTAAACAAATTTTATAAAGGGCGAGGCCAAAATGTCAACAAGATGTTCCCCAGAGGAACCAGAACAGAGTCAATCTTCATCAACCCTAGCCACCGCCATTTCCATCTCCATAGCCACCATCTCCACCCTAGTTCTTCCTCAACTAGATCATATTTGTAATTGTGTATCACACATGGCATCCATTGTAAGACATATTATCAATCTATCTACCTTCATGATGCATTCTTCATGTGATATGATCTCCACGTGTGAGTAGTCTCATAAGCTATAGTTTGAGCCAATAGCCTTGCAACCCGTTGTATTTGTTGAAGGGATCAATGGAAGTATATGTGAAACAAAATTGTTATGTAGATGTCTCTTATTTCTTTCCCGTTCATCATCCCTGCGGGTACCCAGGATCATGAGGAATGAGATATGAGGAGGCTATGGGCACAGAGACTGTGAAGTGTTCACTACTGCAGGATGGTCCAAACGTGACACTATGATCAGCCACCCTTCGACGATACTGTGTGCGATGCCATAAACGCAAACGATTGTGTAAAAAAACCGTGAAAAAAGGTGCAAAACGTTTGCGATGACAGATGCATCAAACACGGTTCTGAATTTAGTTGCCTGTGCGATGTAGGGCATATGGTTCAGCTCAATTAACTGTTTGGGATGAGGAGGCACAAAAGAAACAGGCAGCCAGATGAAGGCGTGTGTGATATACAGCATACAGTTCACTGGGATGAACTGTGTGTGATTAGGCAAGACAATGGAAACAGTTGAACTGAACAAGATGTGTGTGATATGCGGCAAACATGTCCGTAATCTGAAATGTGTGCGAAGACCAATAATAACACAGATGATTGCTGCTAATAAGTCGTGTGAATTGCTCTGTCTACAGTAGAATAACATGTGTATATATATATATAACTGAAATAAACATCCAATTACATAAGTGACTATACAGATCATTCGCACACACCTCAATAAACAATTGCATGCATTCTAAAGTAGGAGAAACAATCATCTAGTCATCTACTTCTTGTGACGCTCCCGCCACAGCTATGTGGCTCGATCCCTCGTCTGGGTCAGGAAGAAGACAGTTCCTCATGTCAATGATCCGCCTGTACATCTCGTAGCTTGTGTACGCGTCCATGGTCGCGTACTTGACATGTTGTTCATCTAGTCTCTTATGCCACACACTGTGCCAGGCGTTCCTGTCCTTATTGCTCTCTTGCTTCATCCTCGCGTAGTAGGGGTTGATGATGGACGAGGCGAGGTCAACCAGGGAGTTCAGTTTGCTTTTGTCGTTGCCCCAGACCTTGTGGTGGCTTTGGATGTTGACAAGATTCGAGCATTTCAAGTCTGAAACCTTCAGCGCTTTTAGATCGTTGGTGGTGTCCACCGTAGCGAAACTGTAGTCGGAGCTATTGATAAACCTGGAGAAACGCTCGCAAGGCCTTGTGGCAAGGTGGAAGTGGTAGACAAGGACGTCATGTCGCATGCACAACTGGGCGATGACAACCTTCTGATCCTGCCTGGCACGACCGATGGTGTACTCGAGGTCGAAGCCGACCACTCGGTACTTGTCCTCGGCAAGGAACTGCTCCATAGTTTGGATGGAGCTCTCAATCGAGACCGGATCGTTCGTCTACACCATCGAGAGGGCCTTCTCATCATGGGTGTCCACTACGTGATGCGTGGTGAACTTCGCCGTTGTCATCGTCGGCCGCTGGGAGTGCCATTGGAGCCACGGGGAGCGCCATTGGAACCGCTGGATGTCCTCTCTGTATGTGTCCTCGTGGGTGTGCTTATTGTGTCGTGTGAGACGAGAGATGAAGGTAAATGGCCACAGGAATAAAAGGGGGCCGGGCGGCGTGGATTCTCGGCGCGTCCGCATGGCAGTTTTTTGCAGCGGGTAACTGCATCGTCATGCCCGGCGCAACCGCTTGCACACGAAAGTGCATGATCGTCCACCGGCCCAAAACACTGGCAGCATGCATGGAGGGACGAGGGCAGAGCACCCGGAGGGATGTGATAGCAGAGCGCATGCGGCGGGATGCGAGCAGAGCGTGTCGCGGCCGCTTGAACCGCAAGCAACCACATGCCTAGAGCAGTTGAACACGCATGAAATGGTCGCCTACAGGCCGGCCGACAGTTGCATCGCTGCGTAGAGAGCGGACGTGTGGTACCACCTCCATCTAGTCTATAGTCTCCTTTATATTCCGCGCCATACTTTGCCCTCAAATTTAACCAACAAAGTGTTAATGCATGTTTTAAAAATTATATAATTGGAAACTATGTTCAAATACAAATCCAACTATATAATCTTTGGTGACATGCATTCGTATTTTATTAGTTAAATCATATAAACTAGGATGGTGGTATAGTAGGTAATTAAATCGCAAATGTTTTTTTATTAACCGTATGTGTACGTGGCCTTTTGTCCTTGAAAGTGCAACTATCCCTAGGTGGTTTTGGTAATTCATAACAACATATAGCTCATTGAGCTAATGCTATTCCAAGATGATCATTTCAGGAAAGCTCAATGATTGGCATGGCATGGATGGTGAAAGTGGAACCCTCAAAATGCTAAGGACAAAGGATTGGCTCTAGCTCATATGCTCAAGACTCTTCATTTTACATTTTAGTGGTCCAAGATCACATTGAGTCCATAGGAAAAGCCAATACTATCAAGGAGGGATGAGGTGTTGCTTAATGAGCCTCTTGCTTCATGTGCTTAATGATATGCTCCAAAATCCTCAGCTACTTTCCCATATCCACATTTGACCTAAACCCAAAGCCAAACTCGGCCCTACCGATTCTTTCAACCCGGCGCCACCGAGTTTCACTTGTCATAGCCATTGCCAAACCCTAAGCAAATCGGTTCTACCGATAGGGATCTCGGTCTCACCGAGATGGGATTGCAATTTCTCTGTTTCCTTTTCGTAACTTTTCGGTCTCACCGAAAGAGCGGATCGGTCCCACCGAGATTGCAATGTAAACTCACTGTTTCCTTTTCGTAACATTTCGGTCTCACCGAGAAGAGCGAATCGGTCCCACCGAGTTTGCCTGACCAACTCTCTGGTTAGCTTATTACCAAATCGGTCTCACCGAGTTTGTGTAATCGGTCTCACCGAGATTACGTTATGCCCTAACCCTAACCATATCGGTCCTACCGAGTTGCATGTCAGTCCCACCGAAAATCTCTAACGGTCACTAGGTTTACTATTTCGGTCCGACCGAGTTTGTTGATTCGGTCCCACCGAGATTGGTAAATTGTGTGTAACGGTTGGATTTTGTGTGGAGGCTATATATACCCCTCCACCTCCTCTTCACTCGTGGAGAGAGCCATCAGAACACATCTACACTTCCAACTCATATGTTCTGAGAGAGAACCACCTACTCATGTGTTGAGGCCAAGATATTCCATTCCTACCATATGAATCTTGATCTCTAGCCTTCCCCAAGTTGCTTTCCACTCAAATCTTCTTTCCACCAAATCCAAATCCTGTGAGAGAGAGTTGAGTGTTGGGGAGACTATCATTTGAAGCACAAGAGCAAGGAGTTCATCATCAACACACCATTTGTTACTTCTTGGAGAGTGGTGTCTCCTAGATTGGCTAGGTGTCACTTGGGAGCCTCCGACAAGATTGTGGAGTTGAACCAAGGAGTTTGTAAGGGCAAGGAGATCGCCTACTTCGTGAAGATCTACCGCTAGTGAGGCAAGTCCTTCGTGGGCGATGGCCATGGTGGGATAGACAAGGTTGCTTCTTCGTGGACCCTTCGTGGGTGGAGCCCTCCGTGGACTCGCGCAACCGTTACCCTTCGTGGGTTGAAGTCTCCATCAACGTGGATGTAGGATAGCACCACCTATCCGAACCACGGGAAAAACATCCGTGTCTCCAATTGCGTTTGAATTCTCCAAACCCTTCCCTTTACATTCTTGCAAGTTGCATGCTTTACTTTCCGCTGCCAATATACTCTTTGCATGCTTGCTTGAATTGTGTGATGATTGCTTGACTTGTCCTAAAATAGCTAAAATCTGCCAAGAACTAAAATTGGGAAAAGGTTAAGTTTTTATTTGGTCAAGTAGTCTAATCACCCCCCTCTAGACATACTTTCGATCCTACAAGTGGTATCAGAGCTTTGGTCTCCATTTGCTTTGATTTCCATAGCTTTTGGTGGTCATAGCCTTGGTTTCACAACCTAGGAGAGTATGGCGTCTAGCGAGGGAAATTATCACCGTAGAGGTCCTTACTTTGATGGTACTAATTTTGCTAGTTGGAAGCATAAAATGAAAATGCATATTCTTGGACATAACCCCGCCGTTTGGGCTATTGTGTGTGTTGGTTTGCAAGGTGACTTCTTTGATGGGAGAGAACCAAACCGTGAAGCTACCGCGGATGAGTTGAAGATGTTGCAATACAATGCTCAAGCTTGTGATATTCTCTTCAACGGATTGTGCCCCGAAGAATTCAACAAAATCAGCCGTCTTGAGAATGCAAAGGAAATTTGGGACACTTTGATTGATATGCACGAAGGTACCGACTCCGTCAAGGAATCCAAATTGGATGTGCTTCAAAGTCAACTTGACAAGTTCAAAATGAAGGATGGTGAAGGTGTCGCTGAAATGTACTCTAGGCTTGCTCTCATCACAAATGAGATTGCCGGCTTAGGGAGTGAAGAGATGACCGATAGATTCATCATCAAGAAGATTCTAAGAGCCTTGGATGGAAAATATGATACCGTGTGCACATTGATCCAAATGATGCCCAATTACAAAGATCTCAAGCCAACGGAGGTAATTGGAAGAATTGTTGCTCATGAGATGTCACTTAAGGATAAAGAGGAACTTCACAACAAATCAAGTGGTGCCTACAAAGCCTCATGTGAAGCCCCTACATCATCAAGTGAGAAACAAAACTTCAATGAAGAATTGAGCTTAATGGTGAAAAACTTCAACAAGTTCTACAAGAGTAGAAGCAAAGATAGAAGCTCCAAGTCAAGGTCCTACAATGACAAAAGATCTTCTAGTCGAGAGCGAAACTGCTACAATTGTGGAAGACCCGGACACTATTCCAATGAGTGTACGGCTCCCTACAAGAGAAGAGAAGACTCTCCAAAAAGAAGAAGCAAAAGAGAAGAATCACCACCAAGAGAGAGAAGGAGTAGAGATGATCGTTATGAACGAAGACACTCACGGAGAAGCAAGGATTCGGAAAGGAAGGAAAAATCATCAAGGAGCTACACAAAACGAAGACATCAAGCTCATGTTGGTGAATGGGTATCCGGCTCCGACTCCGACAACCACTCCGAGAGAAGTTATCACTCCGATTCCGAATATACTCAAGATGAAGGTGTTGCCGGTCTAGCACTTGTGTCAACCAACTCCTACGACATATTTGACTCACCAAATGAAGGAATTGGAAGATGCTTCATGGCCAAAGGTCCTAAGGTAACACACCCCGAGTATGTTGATTTTAATAGTGATGAAGATGACTTGTTAGGTGATGATGATTTACTTGTTGACAACTCTAGTGATGAATACTATGATGAAACGTCAATTAATCATGCTAATCAAGATAAAACGAATGACAATGATAAGGAGAAGATTGAGGCTCTAACTAAAGAACTAAACACTCTTAAGTTAGCTCATGAAACTATCTTCGAAGATCATCGAGAACTTTTAAGAGCTCATGAGAAGTTACGCTTTGAAAAGCTCAATCTTGAGCAAGAGCATGAGTTTTTAAAGGCAATCAATGATGATCTCCGCAAGAAAAGTTCTTCTTACATTGCCAAGCGTTTACTCTTATCCACTTACATGCCTCAAGTCAAGTCTAGTAACAAGAACAAGAAAGATTCTTCCTCTAGTAGTAACAATGATCATGCTAAATCCAATATTGTTGCTTCTAGTAGTTCTCTTGATTCCACTAATGATTCTCTTAGCCAAGTTACACTTGAGCAAGAAAATAGCTTATTGAAGGGAATTATAGAGAAAGGAGTGTACAAAAGCCTTGCCGGGAGTAAGCAATTCGAGGAAATTGTGCGCAAGCAAGGAAGGCACCGGAAGAATCAAGGTGTTGGTTTTGAACGAAAGTTCAATGCCAATGGAGTTGAGTGGGAAGAAGATCAATACCCCAAGACAAAGTTTGTTCCTCAACAAGAGAAGTATGATCCTACTTCCTTCAAGGGGACACAAGCTCAAGATGATCTTCCACCACAAGACTACAAGCAAAAAGGCAAGGACAAGCTTCAAGAGGAAATTGATGCATTTGAAGAAGCTCCTAAGACCTTAGTCAAGTGGATTCCCAAGACCACTTCAAGTTCCACTTCATCAAGTACGACTACAACTCCAAGGATTCCCATCAAGATGGTGTGGATCCAAAAGAAGAAGAACTAGAGAGTTCTTGAGGGTGACTCCGCCAACATACTTCACTCTTATCATTTTGGCAAGAACAAGTGCAATCAACTTCCACATCTTGCACTAGTTCAAGGAGTCACAAACCCTCTTGTTGGTAAGACAAGGGACAAGGTAACCTAAAAGTTTTCATGGACATCATCTTGTGTGTGCATCACTCTATGTCTATGGATATCCTTGTTTGTTCCTTGTGGGACTAACCCATGTAGGTATTGAAAGTGCAATTCACTCAAATGGATAGCTCCAAGTGATCTACATCAACATTGAGCATCCACATCTTCAACATCTACATGAAGTCATCATCGACAAAACCCAAGGTTAGTTCATCCCTCTTAGGGGGGATATCACATCTAGGGGGAGCTTTACTCTAAGACTTGAGCTAAAGCAACTCTAAAGATGTGAACACAACAATGCTTTATGTAAAAGTGGTAACCCCACTTGAGCTTAAACGATGAGTATGACCTATGATCAAGTGTTCTCACTTGACTCCTAAGTCAATATACTCATATATAGATGACCTAGTCATCGCCAATTGCTTGATAGATGCTAGAATTGGTTGTGCATGCTTTGTCACATATTTCAATTGCCATTTTATTGTGTGAGCATGTTGGTTGCATATTTTACTCATTCGAGGACATCCACTTGTTGTTTTGATTGTTTGGTTTTATTTCCTTTTGCCAAGTGGATGGACAAGAATGCCTAAGAACCTCCTCTAGCTATCTATGCTTTTCTCGTCTCAAACTCTATTCATGCTACATCACAAAATTTGATCAAGTCAGATTCGAACCACTCTGTGTGAGGAGCACTCGGAGTCCCCGATTCGTCATAGACTTAAACTTCCAAAACCTCTTTGTGATTCTCGGTCTGACCGATATCCTACTTTCGGTCCTACCGAGATCATTAAGTTGATCTGAATTTTCGATCTCGGTGCAACCGATTTGAACCATTCGGTCACACCGAGTTGCAATAACTGTATACAGTTTTGCATCTCGGTGCCACCGAGTTGTTCCACTCGGTCACACCGACAGGGTCGGGCTATATATGGGCACGGGCAAAAATTTGGAAATTTCTCCGAACCCCTTCGCCCGCGCGATAGCTCGCTCTGCCAACGTGGTCTCCGGATCGTCTCCTCGCCGCCAGCCGCCTCCAGTCGCTGGTCTCCATCGCCGTCAACGGAATTCAACCCCGCCGTTGCCGCCGTAGCGAGTCTCCGCCGAACTAGGGTATGGACTCGATCTTTGTGCTATCCCCAATCTGATTCCTAGCACATTGTGATCTTATTGTTTCTAGCCACGATTGAAACACTCCTATCCAGTCAATGCGTTCGTAGAATAGGATTGATTCGAAAATTTTAGGGTTAGGTTTCCGCCGAAACCATCTCGGACCCACCGAGTTGAAAAACTCGGTCCCACCGATTTGGCTCATGCCATTGCACAAGTGAGACTCGGTCTGACCGAGAATTACTAATCGGTGTGACCGATTTTGGAACTTTGTGAAACCCTAGCAGTCTCGGTGCCACCGAACTGTGACTCGGTCTGACCGAGTTCACTAGTTTAGGTTCCAAAACTGCTTCGGTATCACCGAGTTTAAAAATCGGTAGATCCGAAATGATTTCTGTGGGAAACTAAAACTAAGATTTTGAATCATTCTTTTGCAAAAATCTCTGCATTTTGTGATGCTCATCCACTCTACCTCATCTATAAACTGTTCACAGGGTCAGCAGTCAGCTTGTTCATCATGTCAGATCAGAGTGACAGCCAGAACGTGTCAGAGCAGCAAGTGCACATGAGTGAGGGCACTAGTCCCTCCAGTTCTTCAGATGAAGGCAGCAGGAGCACCCCTAGCAACTTGCCAAAAGCTGCCACCAGACAAAGGAAGAAAGAACCTCAGAATCAGAGGATGAGGACTATGTGGCAGAAGAAGAATCCACTTCCAAGAGAGTTGTGCTCAAGAAGGAATATGGCTCAGCTCAAAGCACAAAGGCAGGATTGAAAATTAAAAGGCCAGCAGGTAGGCAGCCTATGCCAAAGGCCAGAGCCTCAACTCAGATTCCTGAAAAGCCTGCACCCAAAGAGGCTGCTGCAGAAGGGAAGAAGAGGAAGGAGAGGATCAAAAAGACCACTACTAGAGTGCTTGGGAGATCCTCAATCATGATAGATTCAGAAGAAGATGAAGAAGAAGAGGTTGCTGCACCAACACCTAAGGCACCAAAGCTTATGGGTGATGCTATCAAATCAGGGGCTACTGCATCCAAGCCCAAGGAAGCACCCAAGGCTGCATCAAAGGCCAAGACAGCTCCAAAGAGGAACACAAGGAGCATACCAGCTGCTGAAAAGAACAAGGCCCCAGTGCCTGACATTGCAGAAGAAGAAGAAGGTCAAGTACTCAGGAAACTAAAGCCCAAGATCCCAGACCACAATGATGCACATCCTGTGGCTGAGGACATGAAAATCAAAAAAGATTCAGGGCTGAGGAAGTGGAGAGAAGCAGATTCGTATGCTTCAAGGAGAAGAACTGCTGTTGACTACAGGTTCCACACAAAGGAACAGCGGGACTTTTATGAGACAGTTTTGTTGGATAAGAAGCCCATAGTTTGTGACATGAGATGGTTCGATTGGAAATACATCAAGGAGAATGAAGAGCACTATCCTGGAGTGTATGACAGCTTCAGTGCTTCTGGAGTAGCAGACTTTGTTGGGAAGAAGCTCACAAAGTGGAACGATGAACTCATTATGCAATTCTACTCCACAGCACACTTTTACCCAGAAGGAAGGATAACATGGATGTCTGAAGGTACGAGGTACCAATCAACAGTTGCTAAGTGGGGACAGCTCATCAATGCCCCAGAGGAGCATGAGGATGACTTAGACATATATGCCAAGAAGAAGATGGACCACAACTCTATGTCCAACATGTACAAGGAGATTCCAAACAAGGCACTTGATACTTTCAAGTTTGGCTCAGTACATTATCTTCTGTCAGGGCTGTCAACTATCAACTGGATCCTAAGGCACACCCTATTGCCCAAGTCAGGTGATCACAAGATGATCAGAGGCCATGCAATAAATTTGCTACATATATTTGATGTGCCTCAGAAATTCAAGATCATGAGCCTCATAGTAGAGACTATCAAGAGGACTGCAGCAGATCAGAAGAGGAGCTGTGGTTATGCCCCTCAGATCCAGGAGCTAATTAACTCCAAGATGGGCACATGCATATACCTATTGGACAAGGAACATTTGCCTATTCATCCAGATTTTGAAGATAATGAAGTTGTAATGAAGAAGGATGAACCATCATCAGCTCATGCTCAAGCACAGAAGGAGAAGGCAAAGTAGGAGAAAGCTGCCAAGATGCCAGCTCAAGAGGAGGCATCTGAGTATTTCTTGAAAACCAAGCAGGAGCAGCTTGGTTACTTGATTGCATCTACACTGAGGATTGAGAAAGGACTGGCCACCCTCACTCAGAATCAGGCGAGCTCAGAGAGGATCATAGAACAAAAGTTCTATGACATGGATGTCAAAGTAATAGAGATTCAGTCTGCAGTGGAGCAACTTCAAGATGACATGCAGGAGAGGAGAGGGAAGACTACAACTGATGCATTTGCCAGAGTGCCACGAGCTCCGAGGTCGACTGCAGTGCCAGTTCCTGACACCAGAGCCACCACCTCAGCTCCAGCCACAGCACCAGCCCAACCAGCTCCAGCTCCAACCATGTCTACAGAAGCCTTCGTCCTTGGAGTGATCCAGACTCCACCACCACCAGAAGATCAAGCCTGAGAGTCGATCTAGCACTATGCATTTTCTAGGAACTTTTTGGTAACTTGTTGCCAAAGGGGGAGAAAAATGTATAGATCATAGGCTTCGAGAGAGAGAGTGTTGCTTTATTCTCTCTTGCTTTATTTGGTGGTTTTTCAAACTTTGTTTGCTTTTGGTTGAGATACTTTGATATGCTTGTGAGACATTGATGATCATGTGTTTGATCATAAGCTACACTTATGCATGCTTGATATATCTTATCTATCTTATGTGATCATTCACTTTCTTTGGTGATGAGTGCATGTATTTCATTCTTATCTTTTTGAGCGCTCCACCAAGATGTATGTGACATGGAAGAGTAACCCATGACTCTAACTCTTTGTGCATTTGCAGTCCAAAGCAAATTTTAAATATGCACAAATTTAGGGGGAGCTCTTACTTATCACATACTTCTCAAAGCAACGATATATTTCATTCTTATTATTATTTGTCGAAGCTTTGATCTATATGTTGTCATCAATTACCAAAAAGGGGGAGATTGAAAGTGCAACTATCCCTAGGTGGTTTTGGTAATTCATAACAACATATAGCTCATTGAGCTAATGCTATTCCAAGATGATCATTTCAGGAAAGCTCAATGATTGGCATGGCATGGATGGTGAAAGTGGAACCCTCAAAATGCTAAGGACAAAGGATTGGCTCTAGCTCATATGCTCAAGACTCTTCATTTTACATTTTAGTGGTCCAAGATCACATTGAGTCCATAGGAAAAGCCAATACTATCAAGGAGGGATGAGGTGTTGCTTAATGAGCCTCTTGCTTCATGTGCTTAATGATATGCTCCAAAATCCTCAGCTACTTTCCCATATCCACATTTGACCTAAACCCAAAGCCAAACTCGGCCCTACCGATTCTTTCAACCCGGCGCCACCGAGTTTCACTTGTCATAGCCATTGCCAAACCCTAAGCAAATCGGTTCTACCGATAGGGATCTCGGTCTCACCGAGATGGGATTGCAATTTCTCTGTTTCCTTTTCGTAACTTTTCGGTCTCACCGAAAGAGCGGATCGGTCCCACCGAGATTGCAATGTAAACTCACTGTTTCCTTTTCGTAACATTTCGGTCTCACCGAGAAGAGCGAATCGGTCCCACCGAGTTTGCCTGACCAACCCTCTGGTTAGCTTATTACCAAATCGGTCTCACCGAGTTTGTGTAATCGGTCTCACCGAGATTACGTTATGCCCTAACCCTAACCATATCGGTCCTACCGAGTTGCATGTCAGTCCCACCGAAAATCTCTAACGGTCACTAGGTTTACTATTTCGGTCCGACCGAGTTTGTTGATTCGGTCCCACCGAGATTGGTAAATTGTGTGTAACGGTTGGATTTTGTGTGGAGGCTATATATACCCCTCCACCTCCTCTTCACTCGTGGAGAGAGCCATCAGAACACATCTACACTTCCAACTCATATGTTCTGAGAGAGAACCACCTACTCATGTGTTGAGGCCAAGATATTCCATTCCTACCACATGAATCTTGATCTCTAGCCTTCCCCAAGTTGCTTTCCACTCAAATCTTCTTTCCACCAAATCCAAATCCTGTGAGAGAGAGTTGAGTGTTGGGGAGACTATCATTTGAAGCACAAGAGCAAGGAGTTCATCATCAACACACCATTTGTTACTTCTTGGAGAGTGGTGTCTCCTAGATTGGCTAGGTGTCACTTGGGAGCCTCCGACAAGATTGTGGAGTTGAACCAAGGAGTTTGTAAGGGCAGGGAGATCGCCTACTTCGTGAAGATCTACCGCTAGTGAGGCAAGTCCTTCGTGGGCGATGGCCATGGTGGGATAGACAAGGTTGCTTCTTCGTGGACCCTTCGTGGGTGGAGCCCTCCGTGGACTCGCGCAACCGTTACCCTTCGTGGGTTGAAGTCTCCATCAACGTGGATGTAGGATAGCACCACCTATCCGAACCATGGGAAAAACATCCGTGTCTCCAATTGCGTTTGAATTCTCCAAACCCTTCCCTTTACATTCTAGCAAGTTGCATGCTTTACTTTCCGCTGCCAATATACTCTTTGCATGCTTGCTTGAATTGTGTGATGATAGCTTGACTTGTCCTAAAAGAGCTAAAATCTGCCAAGAACTAAAATAGGGAAAAGGTTAAGTTTTTATTTGGTCAAGTAGTCTAATCACCCCATCTAGACATACTTTCGATCCTACAGTCCTCCTCTCACACGTCTTGTCACCCCGCTGCCACAGACGGCTTACAGCGCAAGCTTGCGCAGCGTGCGGGGACGTTCTTTTTGCCAAATGGTGGCGCCAATGAATCGTCGATGAGCCTGTTCCCGCGCAATTTCGCAGGTTCCCGTGCTAGCTTCCCGCCCGACTCGGTGAAATCCCCCAAAATCCCAATGCTTACCGGCCTGCTATAAAAACCCTCACAGTTGGTGAGTCCTGCGTCGCATTTTCCCCTCCATCCCTATAGCTTATCTCGTCTGCTTCTCCCACATTCGCCAATGGCACCGGTCCATCGTCATCGCTCGACAACTCCGTCGTCATCAAAGGACAGCTCCAGCTGGGAGGCTACACTGCGACAGCGGCGCAGTCCCCGGCGTAGTGTAGTGCGCGTGGCGTCCCTGTTGGGTATGCATGGAACACCCATTGAGGGAGTCCTGGATTAGGGGGTCTCCGGACAGCCGGACTATATCCTTTGGCCGGACTGTTGGACTATGAAGATACAAGATTGAAGACTTCATCTCGTGTACGGATGGGACTCTACTTGGCGTGGAAGGCAAGCTAGGCAGTACGGATATGGATATCTCCTCCTTTGTAACCGACCTTGTGTAACCCTAACCCTCTCCGGTGTCTATATAAACCGGAGGGTTTTAGTCCATAGGACAACATACAATCATACCATAGGCTAGCTTCTAGGGTTTAGCCTCTCTGATCTCGTGGTAGATCAACTCTTGTAATACCCATATCATCAAGAATAAATCAAGCAGGACGTAGGGTTTTACCTCCATCAAGAGGGCCCGAACCTGGGTAAAACATCGTGTCCCCTGCCTCTTGTTACCATCCGCCTTAGACACAAGTTCGGGACCCCCTACCCGAGATCCGCCGGTTTTCACACCGACGTTGGTGCTTTCGAGAGTTCCTCTGTGTCGTCGTCATCGGGCTTGATGGCTCCTTCGATCATCGTTAGCGATGCGGTCCAGGGTGAGACTTTTCTCCCCGAACAGATCTTTGTATTTGGCGGCTTTGCACTGCGGGCCAATTCGCTTGGCCATCTGGAGCAGATTGAAAGCTACGCCCCTGGCCATCAGGTCAGGTTTGGAAGTTTAAACTACACGGCCGACATCCACGGAGACTTAATCTTCGACGGATTCGAGCCCTTGCCAAGTGCGCCGCACTATCACGATGGTCATGATTTAGCTCTGCCGCCGGACAATGTTCAGGAGATCGCACCTGCAATCACTCCGACCTTCAATTCAGAGTCAACTGCGCCATCCAGGGACGGGTGGTTGAACCCCGCCATGAAGGCTGCAGCCTCGACGGCGATCGAGCCGAACACAAACCTTATCCTTCTCGAGGCCCGTGACTCCGCATTGCCGGACTTTCCTCCGGACTCTGAACCATCCGCGCCCCCACCAATCGAATCCGAGTGGGCACCGATCATGGAGTTCACCACTGCGGATATCTTTCAGCACTCGCCCTTCGACGACATACTGAACTCACTAAGGTCTCTCTCCTTATTAAGAGAGTCTTGGCCGGATTATGACTACCAGGATTGGGATGCGGACGATGAAGAAATTCGACGCCAACCCACCACCCACTTCATAGCCACTGTCGATGATTTGACCGACATGCTCAACTTCGACTCCAAAGACATTGACGGTATGGATGACGATGTAGGAGACGAACAGGAACCAGCGCCTACAGGGCACTGGACAGCCACCTCATCTCACAATGTATATATAGTGGACACACCCAAAGGAAACGACGACGAGGAACGGGAGGATGCAGTGAAGGATCGTTTCCTCGAAAAGCAGTCAAAGCGGCGGCGCAAGCGCCGCTCCAAACCCCGCCTCGACAGAAACAGCGGTCATACAGACCCAGCCACAGAGCAGGGCGAGCCGGCGGACGGCGAACATGGCATCGAGCAACCGTCCGAACAAGGCAATTTGGATAATTAAACCGAACAACCCGTCCCCAGCGAAGATAATAGTCCGGACGACATCACACCGGACAGACACCCGGAGCAACAGAATGCCCGTCAGAGGCTTGTTGCCACCGCGAGGAGTCTAAAAAAGCAGAAGCAAAGGCTCAAGGCTGCGCAAGACACACTCAGAATCAGATGGAGTAAAGTACTCAACACAGCAGCGAAGTACGGAGGTAATCGCCCCACTAAGAGCTACCCGAACCGGAAGTTGCTACCTGAATTCGATGAGGAGGCCTTAGATCCCCCGCAACCAAAAATTAAAACGACCATCTAGCCGGATAGACGACCTCACGGCCAACATAGAGCAGCAAACAACGCCACACATAAGCCAATACGTGATCCACGCGAGGGCTCGCAACAAAAGGACGACGCAACCAAATCCATCTATGGACCACGCAAGCGCGCTCCAGCATACGATGCAACACAACAAACATCCGAGCAACACGGTACACCCAGATACAGGGGTGCCGCACACCCCCTATGTTTCACCGACGAGGTGCTGGACCATGAATTTCCAGAGGGATTCAAACCCGTAAACATAGAGGCATACGACGGAACAACAGATCCTGGGGTCTGGATTGAGGACTATATCCTCCATATCCATATGGCTCGAGGAGATGATCTCCACGCCATTAAATATTTACCCCTCAAACTCAAAGGGCCAGCTCGGCACTAGCTTAAAAGCCTCCCCGAAAACTCCATCGGAAGTTGGGAAGAGCTCGAAGACGCCTTTCAGGCAAATTTTCAAGAGAGTCAGCCCGAAAGCTTTGGAACAGGTTTCTTACTAAAAGAACCAAATAGTCGACTGTCCAGACACCGAAGCCTTAGCAGCTTTTAAACACAGCGTCCGAGATGAATGGCTTGCCAGACACCTTGACCAAGAAAAGTCGAGAACAATTGCAGGATTAACAAGCCTCATGACCCGCTTTTGCGCGGGCAAGGACAGCTAGCTAGCCCGATGCAGCACCAGCGACCCAAGTACATCCGAAGTTAGAGATGGAAATGGGAAATCATGACGCAGCAAAAATAATAAGCGCTGGAATAAAGAAGACATCCCGAAGAGCATGAGGTAAATGCCGGATTCAGAAGCACTCGGCCAGGTCAGCAAAAGCCGCACTCTAAAGGCACCAGAGATGAACTGTCCAGCCTAAACAAAATTCTGGACCAAATATGTCAGATCCATAGCACCCCCGATAAACCTGCAAATCATACCCACAGAGAATGTTGGGTCTTCAAGTAGTCCGGCAAGCTCAACGCCGAACATAAGGGGCAGGATACACCAAGCGAAGACGAGGATGAGCCTCGCAAGCAAAACACTGGGGAACAGAAGAAATTTCCACCAGAAGTCAAAACAGTCAATGTGTTACACGTGATAAAGGGGAGAAGCAAAGCAGCACTCCCAAATAAACATGCCCAAGGGCCTATCACCGCGGAGTCCTGCCACTGGTCGTCTCAATCGATCACTTTCGACCATCGGGATTACTCAGCAAGTATTCGGCGTGCAGGATGGGCTGCCTTTGTATTAGACCCAATAATTGATGGATACCTCTTCACACGAGTCCTGATGGACGGTGGCAGCAGTCTAAACCTGATATATCAGGACACAGTCCGCAAAATGGGGATAGACCCAACAAAAATTCGCCACAGCAGTACTACCTTTAGAGGAGTAACGCCAGGCTCAGGGGCTCATTGCACGAGCTCCCTACTACTAGAGGTTATATTCTGCTTCCCCGATAACTTCCGTAGCAAAAATTTAACCTTCCACATTGCTCTGTTCCAAAGTGGCTATCAAGCACTACTCGGATGCGAAGCTTTCGCTCGCTTCAACACAATACCGCATTACGCTTCCCTCACGCTTAAGATGCCCGGTCCACGTGGCATCATCACAGTCGTCAAGACCACGGACACGGTCAGACGAGTCTGGCGCAGCTATATGTAATCCATAAAGGTTCGACGGCCACACCCCTGTTATAAAAACAAGGGGCTCCACACGCGTAAACAAGTGGCAATTTTCGCTCATCTTGAATTGTACATGGTTTCTTTAATATAACCTACCTTTTTGCACGACAACTTTTCACCTAAGTTCCTCTCTTTTACAGATGACCATCGTGCTACACCCGTCCAGGATACGGCACAACGGAGACACACGTGCAGACGTGCAGCAGGGACCCGTTCCAAGGATTCTTTTTAGATTAAGACCCTGCGTAAACCTTTCTTACTGTCTCTTGTTGATACACATCCCTCGGATTCTCTGTACTATTGAGAAGGATGCTGACGTCTTGGCATGTGGCCACGACAGAATAATGCACGTACCTAGACACCAGGGGATTCTTACAAAGGGCACTGTTTAGGCCCGGTTTATACCATAAAGACCGAATACCTTAGGGAGTGTTCGGCGTCGCGAGTTTAGCCTTATATGCATCAGCTCCGAATCATGTCTTCGGTCAAATGTTGGGTTTGCCCGGCTCCTGTGTTTTGCTGCCTTATGTTCCGCTCTATCGGCTAAGGCGGCACCAGGAGAACTACTGCGATTGTGCCCCGGTTCATCCTGACGAGCACCTCAATAGAGAAAGCCGAAAACTGACTGTCATGATATAGTGTGAGACTGGTCAACCACTCGATGACCTATCAAAATGTTAGAATTCCTCCGCCTTAACGAAGGTCCGTTTCCCGGCCAGGCATGTACGCACCCTGAATTTGGAAGAGTGCGGAGCCACCAGGGGCTATATAGTAGCCCCACCATCAAACTCCTATGGCTAAGTGAAAGTGTTAAAGCATTATAGTCCGGTTGCCTCGTCCGCAGCGCTATCACCTCCTTAATAGGACCAAGACATTGGATTAAGTGTGAACACGCGTCTTCTGCGAACACCTCCGCATTATATGCGTGGGGGTTGAAGCCGACGACTGCAATCTTTTAGGTTATATACATATATACATAAACGGCTGCACAGAAGGCATCATATTACTTTCAGGCAAAAGTATAAATACAGCCTTAATAAATTTCATAAACATTGTCTTTACAATGGGAATACATGTCACTCAAACATAACATTCTTCGAGCACTGGGCCTCTATCAAACGAGCACCCTCAAGCACTTCTTCAAAATAGTGCTCGACAGCCACTAGGCCTATGGCCGAACCCTGCGCCGCGACGGTGGTAGCATCCATCTCCACCCAGTATGCTTTGACACGGGCAAGGGCCATCCGCGAGCCTTCTATGCACGCCGACCTCTTCATCGCATTGATGCGCGGCACCGCACCAAGGAACTGCTGCACTAAGCTGAAATAGTTGTTCGGCTTTGGCTTTTCCGGCCACAGATGATTTACGACGGACTTCATGGCAAGTCCGGACAACCTATTGAGTTCGGCCCATTCAGCTAGCTGATCGGTCAATGGAAGCGGACGCTCTGGCACATTGAACTGCGACCAGAATAGCTTGTCCACTTCCCGACCTGTTTGATCTCGGAAGTATTCGGCCGCATCGATAGTGCTCGCCGCCAAGTCCAGATATGCGTCCGCCAAACTCCACAGCCGATCCAGAGGGGCATACCGCGGATCTTTGAACTTCCTCCGCAGCAAAAAGGGCTTCCCAGCCACAATGTCCCTGGCTTCACGCACTTCCTCCTTCTTTGCTCTCATTGCAGAGCGGGTGTCTTTGGTCACCATTGTGGCCTTTTCAAGGTCCGTCGCCTTCGCTCGGTTTTCTTCTTCAAGAAACTGGCAACGGTCGGCAGTGTCTTTTAACTTTACAACCATCTTGGCCATTTTCTCTTTGCTCTCACAATGCGCGGCCTTCTCGGCTCTCAACTCTTCGGTCGCCTTCAAAGCAGCCGCATAACCAATCCTTGCTTGTTCTTTCGCTCGGGCAAGTTCCGCCCGAAGGGTCTCCACGGTGGCAGCTCCATCTGCAGTCACAACATATTAAAGATACTGGCATCACGCTGCTCTTCCTATGTGACATTCACCAGAAAACATTACTTACCCTGTGCCTCGTCAAGCCGCTTGTTAACAAGCTCGATGTTGGCATCTGCCGCATCCAGTTGCCGCTTTAGTTCGGCAAACTCATTAGTCCGGCTAGCCACCGGAGCTTCCACCACCTGCACATAAATGCGGTATCGTTATTACCTGGGACTATGATCCTCTGTTTGCCGGCGTTCTCGGCGACAACCAGAGTCTCAAGGGCTACTATCTACACAGGGCACACCTAAAAATGTGCGGTACTATCACAAATGTATATCATTTCACGTACCTCAAAACCCGTCAGTAGACTCATAAAGGCTTCATGCAACCCGCTTTCGGCGGACGAAATCCTTTCAATCACCGTATCAATCAATGTACGGTGTTCTTCTGAGATAATTGCTCGCTCTAGCAGATCCCTTAGTGCGTTCGACCGCATACCAGACGGTGCCGGATTCTTTTGGTTGCTCTCTTCAAGAGCCAGACACTGGGACTTTGGGCGACCATAGGATTATCTTCTGGCCTCACTTGATCCGGCGAGGCCCTCCGTGACGACACTTCAAGGCCGCCCGCTTCTTGAGCGGGGGAGTCCGGGGGAGGCGTTTCGCTCTCCATCATCTCCGGAAGAAGATACCCCGAAGACAAGCTCTGCTGAGAAGGGCTAAGATCCAAACTGCAAGATAAATGCTTCGGTTATTTTCCTCAGAGGTAAGGTAGTATATCTTCACTATTAAAGTACCTTTTGATTACTTATAGCTCGTTAGAGGGCTGATCCCCGCGCGGACTTTGTGCGGCAAGAGCACCCTCCAAGGCAGGACCCTCTGGTGGAGATTTCTTCTCCCGTTTGGAAACCTTGGTTTCCGGATCTTCAGAGGTAGTCCTCTTCCTTCCCCAGGGTGAGAGAATGTCAGATTCCTCCCCTTGGTTATCCTCCCTCACGGAGGCGCTCGTTCCCTCGGTCGGAATAGGTAGCGGTGGAGGCCTGCTTTCGCCCTCTTTATTCCCCCCTTCATCCTCCTTTGAGGGCACCGAGCAAGGTGCTGGCTCGAGCATCTTCTCCAGCACCGGATTGTCCAAGCCTTCAGGAAGGGGGGCCGAACACCGGATCATCTTCGCCTTTGTTATCCAGTCCTGGTCAAAGAGTGATTCTTCATAATGATGTTATGATAAATAAAAGACAGTGTGTTCGGCTAGAGGATTACTTACTTGGGCCGCGGTGCGGGTGCTGCTCAGGCCCACGTCCTTGGTGGTGTCCAGACACTCTATTTGGGGTCCGAAGAATGATTTATACATCTCCTCGTGCGTCAGGCCGAGGAAATTATGAATAGTATGCGGTCCTTCTGGGTTGAACTCCCACATGCAGAGGGGCCGGCGTTTGCAAGGCTGGACTCGACGAACCAGCATGACTTGCACCACCATAACCAGACTGAAATCTCCTTCGAAGAGATCTTGAATGCGGCTCTGCAGTATAGGCACGTCCTTGGCTGGACCCCAACTCAACCCTCTGCTAATCCATGACATCAGTTGTAGTGGAGGTCCCGAGCGGAAAGCAGGGGCAGCCACCCACTTGGTGCTTCTGGGAGCTGTGATGTAAAACCACTCCCGTTGCCATAATCCGGACACCTCTGAAAAGGAACCCTTTGGCCATGGAGCTCCAGCGATCTTGCTTATTAATGCGCCTCCGCACGCTACATGCTGCCCCTCGACCATCTTCGACTTCACGTCAAAGGTCTTGAGCCACAGGCCGAAGTGAGGGGTAATGCGGAGGAAGGCCTCACATACGACAATAAATGCCGAGATGTGGAGAAAGGAGTCCGGGGCTAGATCATGGAAATCTAGCCCATAATAGAACATCAAACCCCTAACGAAGGGATCCAGAGTGAGGCCTAGACCTCGGAGGAAGTGGGAGACGAACACAACATTCTCATTGGGTTCGGGAGCAGGGACAACCTGCCCTCGGACAGGCAGCCGATGCGAAACCTCGGCGGTCAGGTATCTGGCCTCCCTCAACTTCTTGATATCCTCTTCCATAACGGAGGAGGGCATCCACTGGCCTTGAAGGCTAGACCCGGACATGATTGAAGGTCCGAAGCACCTGACCTGGGCTTTGGGTGTTAGAACTCGAGGCGGGGGAAGGATTCGATTGAGCACGGGAGGAAAAAAGTAAACGCCTTGTCCCTTTATAAAGAGGGTGAATATCAAGCATCCTCCTAGTGGCCGTTTGGGACTTGCCTAAAATCTAGGAGTCCTAGGCACGGTTGGGTTACCCACGACCGTATTGATGAGAATCCCGTAATTAAGGGGACACGATCTCTGCTTTGACAAGACGTGTCAAAAAACTGCCTCGCGTTATGTGCGGGGCTAGTTAAAGGAAACAGTTCGAATAATCACCGGGCCATGGCTTAATGTCATGTTGCCGAAACGTGTCAGCAGATTAGATTTGTGGAAATATTATTCTCTCTGCAGAGATACGTGGAATTTATTTTGCAGGGCCGGACACTATCCTGGTATTCAAACTCTTCTGTGATGTGTTCAGAGGAGGAACCCGCCTTGCAATACCGAAGACAACACTGCGCGCCAGACTCATCATCATTGAAGCCTGGTTCCGGGGCTACTGAGGGAGTCCTAGATTAGGGGGTCTCCGGACAGCTGGACTATATCCTTTGGCCGGACTGTTTGACTATGAAGATACAAGATTGAAGACTTCGTCTCGTGTCCGGATGGGACTCTACTTGGCGTGGAAGGCAAGCTAGGCAGTACGGATATGGATATCTCCTCCTTTGTAACCGACCTTGTGTAGCCCTAACCCTCTCCGGTGTCTATATAAACCGGAGGGTTTTAGTCTGTAGGACAACATACAATCATACCATAGGCTAGCTTCTAGGGTTTAGCCTCTCCGATCTCGTGGTAGATCAACTCTTGTAATACCCATATCATCAAGAATAAATCAAGCAAGACGTAGGGTTTTACCTCCATCAAGAGGGCCCGAACCTGGGTAAAACATCGTGTCCCCTGCCTCCTGTTACCATCCGCCTTAGACGCACAGTTCGGGACCCCCTACCCGATATCCGCCGGTTTTGACACCGACACCCACCACACGCTCCGCCGCCGGTGCCCGTCGGCAACTGTTGCCGGCCGTCGTTACCGCCACACCACCGTCGAAAGGTAGGGCCATCGCCCGCTCCACCGCCGTGGCCCGAAGGCGGGAGATGGCCGTCGTGGCCGCCACCCAACTGCCAGCCACTGTGGCCATCACCCGCTCTACCACTGTGACCCGAAGGCGGGAGGTGGTGGTCGTGGCCGCCACCCCGTCGTCGGCCGCCGTGGCTTCCAGCCCATCGTTGACCGCCGGGGTCATCACCCGCTCCGCCACCACCGCCCGAAGGCGGGAGGCGGAGGTGGATGCTTGCACGTGCAACAGTGACCTTCTGCGCTACACCGAGTTCCTACGGGAGGAGGAGGAGTGCCTCGTCGAGCATGTAAAGAGCCTTACCGCCACAGTGGTCGCGGCGCACGCCGCCTCAAATGCGAGGAATCAGGAGATCTACGAGGAGAACCACCGCTTCGAGAGGGGTCATCTGGAGCGGCAGATGGCGTTCGAGTTGAGCGTCGCTGAAGCTGCATTAGCGGCAGGCACCGCATTGCGGTTGCCCAGCTGGTCGGTAGGGTCCTCCTCCTCTTTGTATTGACATCTCTTTGCTTGAATCTGCATTGCGGTTGCACTTGTATCACCATCTCTTTGCCGAACTAGTGCACCTATACAATTTACCATTGTATTGGGTGTGTTGGGGGGACAGAACAGACTCTTTGTTATTTGGTTGCAGGGTTGTTTGAGAGAGACCATCTTCATCCCACGCCTCCCAAGGATTGATAAACCTTAGGTCATCCACTTGAGGGAAATGTGCTACTGTCCTACAAACCTCTGCACTTGGAGGCCCAACAACGTCTACAAGAAGAAGGTTGTGTAGTAGACATCAAGCTCTTTTCTGGCGCCGTTGCCGGGGAGGTTAGCGCTTGAAGATATATCTTTAGATCTTGTAATCGAATCTTTCAGTTTCTTGTGTTATCACTAGTTTAGTCTATAAAAAGAAAAATTACAAAAAAATGGAATTAAGGGTACCTCATATGCTTCACCTTTTTAATATCTTTAATGAAAATAAGGATTCCGATAATTGTGCCAAAATGCTAGAAGAAGAATGTATTAAAATGTTTGGCACTAAATCTTTGGATGATGAGCATGATAGCAATGTTGTTAGTATGAATTCTTGGAATATCCATGATGCTAATGATATGCAAAGCCACAAACTTGGGGATGCTATGTTTGATGAAGATGATATTTTTTGTCCCCCATGTTTTGATGAGCAAATTTATTTTGATGATAGCATCCCTGCTATTTATGATGATTATATTGATGAAAGTGGGTTTGGAAGAGTGTCAACTTTAGGAAGTAATAATCCCACTATTTTGGAGGGTGTTGAATCTTATTGTGATAATTATGAAAGTGGGTTTGGAGAGGTCATGACTTTAGTTAATGTTAATCCCACTATTTTGGAAGAGTGTCAACTTTGCATACTTGTAGATCATGAAAAGAATGATTTATGTCATGGTTATATTGTTGAATTCATTCATGATGCTACTGAAAATTATTATGAGGGAGGAATATATGCTTGTAGGAGTTGCAATAATATCAAGTTTCCACTCTATGTGGTGAAAAGTTTGAAGTTATCCTTGTTTTACCTTCCTATGCAAGTTGATTCTTGTTCCCACAAGTTGTTTGATCACAAAATCCCTATGCATAGGAAGCGGGTTAGACTTAAATGTGCTAGTCATATTCTTCATGATGCTCCCCTTATGTTTCAATTCTTATCTTTTATGTGAGCATCATTGAAATCATCATGCCTAGCTAGGGGCGTTAAACAATAGCGCTTGTTGGGAGGCAACCCAATTTTATTTCTGTTATTTACTTTTTGTTACTGTTTAGTAATAAATAATTCATCTAGCCTCTGTTTAGATGTGGTTTTATGTTTTAATTAGTGTTTGTGCCAAGTTGAACCTTTGGGAAGACTTGGGTGAAGTTTATGTGATCTTGCTGTAAAAAATAGAAACTTTTGCGCTCACGATATTAGCTGCCATTTTTTAATGGAGAGTGAGACTAGGTTGATTATTTTTGAAGATGATTAATAGATAAATTCCTCACGTCCATAAATTTATTTCAGAATTTTTGGGGTTCCAGAAGTATACGTTTGATACATATTACTACAGACTGTTCTTTTTTTGACAGATTCTGTTTTTCGTGTGTTGTTTGCTTATTTTGATGAATCTATGGCTAGTAATAGATGTTATGAACCATAGAAAAGTTGGAATACATTAGGTTTAACACCAATATGAATTTATAATGAGTTCACAACAGTACCTAAGTGGTAATTTATTTTCTTATACTAACGGGGCTTACGAGTTTTCTGTTAAGTTTTGTGTTGTGAAGTTTTCAAGTTTTGGGTAAAGATTCGATGGACTATGGAATAAGGAGTGGCAAGAGCCTAAGCTTGGGGATGCCCAAGGCACCCAAAGGTAATATTCAAGGACAACCAAGAGCCTAAGCTTGGGGATGCCCCGGAAGGTATCCCCTCTTTCGTCTTCGTTCATCGGTAACTTTACTTGGAGCTATGTTTTTATTCACCACATGATATGTGTTTTGCTTGGAGCGTCAATTTATTTTGTTAGGATTTTCTTTCTGTTATCTATAACAATGTTTTGCATCTTTTATTTCAATAAAAGTGGCATTGATGGCCTTTACTATGCCTATTTTACAAGTCTACATGTTGCTATTTGAAAACAGAAAGTTTACCACTGTTGCCAAAATTACCTAGAAAATTCAGAATGTGATAAAATGTTGAAATATTTTGAATAATAAGCTCTGATAAATTTACTACAGTGGGAATTTTCTTTAATAACTTTTGGAGCTAGGGAAGTATGGATCTTTCTGCATTCTTCACAGACTGTCCTGTTTAGGCAGATTGCTGTTATGTTTGCATTGTTTGCATATGTTTGCTTGTTTAATGATTCTATTTGAGGATAGGACTATTAAATATGCGGAGAATTTAGTATGCAATGTTTATTAATAATTTTAGTGATTTTCTAAAGAAGAGTATGATAAGTTTTTTTGCATTGGTTTATACTAACTTATCTCACGAGTCCTTGTTGAGTTTTGTGTGGATTGAAGCTTTTGAGATTTAGGGAGACCATGATATGGGAGGAATTAAGGAGACACAAAATCTCAAGCTTGGGGATTCCCAAGGAACCCCAAGATAATATTTCAAGAATTCTTAAGCGTCTATGCTTGGGGATGCCCCGGTTGGCATCCCACCTTTCTTCTTCAACAACTATCGGTTAGTATTGGTTGATCCTAAGTTTTTGCTTCTTCACATGATGTTTGATATTCTTAGATGTCATTTTATTTTGTTTTGCTTGTGGTTTGAATAAAGTATCAAGATCTGAAATTATTAAATGGGAGAGTCTTCACATAGCTAAATGATTATTTAACTACTCATTGATCTTCACTTATATCTTTCGGAGTAGTTTGTTATTCATTCACGTGCGTCACATATATCCTATGAGTAAATGGTTGAATGAATTGAATATAATAAATTTGAAATTATATATGTTTCATATGCTTATCCCATGGGGAGTAATGACTTCACATATAGGAAGTAGAGGTGGTAAATTTATTTAAGGTTAGCAAACATTGTATTGGTCACTTGAACAATTCATGAAAAAATATTGAGGGAAGGGAGATTTCACATATAAATATACTATCTTGGACATCTTTTGTAATTGTGAGCACTCATTAAAATATGGCATGTTAAAAGGTTGATGTTGGACAAGGAAGACAACATAATGGGTTATGTTTTCTTATATCTGAAATAAAGTATATTGTCATGGATCATTCAACATGCCGAGCTTGCCTTTCCCCTTCATGCTAGCCAAATTCATTGCACCAAGTAGAGATACTGCTTGTGCTTCCAAACATCCCTTAAACCAGTATTGCCATGAGAGTCCACCATACCTACCTATGGATTGAGTAAGATCCTTCAAGCAAGTTTTCATCGGTGCATGCAATAAAAATTGGTCTCTAAATATGTATGATCTATTAATGTGGAGAAAATAAGCTTTATACGATCTTGTGATGTGGAAGCAATAAAAGCGACTAACTGCATAATAAAGGTCCCTATCACAAGTGGCAATATAAAGTGACGTTCTTTCGCATTAAGATTCTATGCATCCAACTATAAAAGCGCATGACAACCTCTGCTTCCCTCTGCGAAGGGCCTATCTTTTATTCTTGTCTTATACCTTATGCAAGAGTCATGGTGATCTTCACCTTTCCTTTTTAGATTTTATCCTTTGGCAAGCACATTGTGTTGGAAAGATCCTGATATATATATATATATATATATATATATATATATATATATCCAATTGGATGTAAGGCACCATGAACTATTATTGTTGACATTCCCTTGAGGTAAAAGGTTGGGAGGCGAATCTATAAGCCCCTATCTTTCTCTGTGTCTGATTAAAACTTTGAACCCATAAATATCACGTGAGTGTTAGAAATTGTGAAAGACTAAATGATAGTTGAGTATGTGAAGTTTGCTAAATCAAAGCTCTGACATAGACCCTTCCTGAAAATAAGATGAATTGTAATTATTTGATGACTAATAACACGGTTTCTAAGTTTTCAAGAAAGTTTATGATCTATACTTTAACACGAATAGCTTGTTACTTGATCATGAGAAGTCCTATGAGTTGAGCTACTGTTATGATATATAATGATGCTAGAAAAGGTGATTGAAATTACCATTGATCAAACTTGTGCACCTGCTAGCATTCACACTTCATAAATTCTTTCTTTTATCATTTACCTACTCGAGGACGAGCAGGAATTAAGCTTGGGGATGCTGATACATCTCCAACGTATCTATAATTTATGAAGTATTCATGCTATTATATTATCTGTTTCGGATGTTTATGGGCTTTACTAAACACTTTTATATTATTTTTGGGACTAACCTATTAACCGGAGGCCCAGCTCAAATTGTTGTTTTCTTGCATGTTTCAGTGTTTCGAAGAAAAGGAATATCAAACGGAATGAAACCTTCGGGACAGTTATTTTTGGAACGGAAGCAATCCAGGAGACTTGGAGTAGACGTCAGGGAAGCTTCAAGGAAGCCACGAGGCAGGGAGGCGCGCCCTACCCCCTGGGCACGCCCCCACCCTCGTGGGTCCCTCCTGGCTCCCCTGATCGACTTCTTTCACCTATATATGTCCATATACCCTAAAAACATCAGGGAACAGAATAGATCGGGAGTTCCGCCTCCACAAGCCTCCGTAGCCATCGAAAACAAATCTAGACCCATTCCGGCACCCTGTCGTAGGGGGGAATCCCTCTCCGATAGCCATCTTCATCATCCCGACGCTCTCCATGATGAGGAGGGAGTAGTTCACCCTCGGGGCTGAGGGTATGTACCAATAGCTATGTGTTTGATCTCTCTCTCACTCTCGTGTTCTTGAGGTGGTACGATCTTGATGTATCGCGAGCTTTGCTATTATAGTTGGATCTTATGATGTTTCTCCCCCTCTACTCTCTTGTAATGGATTGAGTTTTCCCTTTGAAGTTATCTTATCGGATTGAGTCTTTAAGGATTTGAGAACACTTGATGTATGTCTTGCATGTGCTTATCTGTGGTGACAATGGGATATCACGTGATCCACTTGATGTATGTTTTGGTGATCAAATTGCGAGTTCCTTGACCTCGTGAACTTATGCATAGGGGTTGGCACACGTTTTCGTCTTGACTCTCCAGTAGAAACTTTGGGGCACTCTTTGAAGTTCTTTGTGTTGGTTGAATAGATGAGTCTGAGATTGTGTGATGCATATCGTATAATCATACCCACGGATACTTGAGATGACATTGGAGTATCTAGGTGACATTAGGGTTTTGGTTGATTTGTGTCTTAAGGTGTTATTTTACTATGAACTCTAGGGCTGTTTGTGACACTTATAGGAATAGCCCAATAGATCGATCGGAAAGAATAACTTTGAGGTGGTTTCGTACCCTACAATAATCTCTACGTTTGTTCTCCGCTATTAGTGACTTTGGAGTGACTCTTTGTTGCATGTTGAGGGGTAGTTATATGATCTAATTATGTTATTATTGTTCAGAGAACTTGCATTAGTGAAAGTATGAACCCTAGGCCTTGTTTCCTAGCATTGCAATACCGTTTGTGCTCACTTTTACCACTTGCTACCTTGCTATTTTTATATTTTCATATTACAAAAACCATTATCTACTCTCCGGATTGCACTTGTATCACCATCTCTTCGCCGAACTAGTGCACCTATACAATTTACCATTGTATTGGTTGTGTTGGGGACACAAGAGACTCTTTGTTATTTGGTTGCAGGGTTGTTTGAGAGAGACCATCTTCATCCTACGCCTCCCACGGATTGATAAACCTTAGGTCATCCACTTTAGGGAAGTTTGCTACTGTCCTTCAAACCTCTGCATTTGGAGGTCCAACAACGTCTACAAGAAGAAGGTTGTGTAGTAGACATCAGAGCACCTCGCCAATACTGAAGATGGGATTTCTAAACCCGCTGGACTATCTGTGGCCACTAAGCCCAGTACGGGAGAGCCGGAGGAAGCAGCTTCACCGGCATCCATCGCCAAGCCGGACTCTTCCCCAGACGACGGCTCCGAATTCTCGGAGTCACCATCGTGTGACCTCGGCCATGGAATTCCCTTCCCGTCATACTCCACGAATTCTTTTCTCCCTCAACAAAACTCGCCTTTAAGCGAGGCTCTGGACTTGATGTGATCCCTCATGACTACAGAGGAGCCATGTCCGAACTACGCCCATCCCAGACTAGGGGCTGAGAGCGGGGAATTTTACGTCCGACCCACCACCAACTTCATCGCCACAGTAGAGGACTTAACTGACATGCTTGATTACGGCACTGAAGACATCGACGGTATGGACGACGATGCCGGAGAGGAGCAAGCCGAAAACCCGCCATTTATCGGGCGTTGGACCACCACCCCCTCACATGACATATTGATACATATCCAACGTATCTATAATTTTTGATTGTTCCATGCTATTATATTATCCATCTAGGATGTTTTATATTAATTTATATGCTATTTTATATGATTTTTGGGACTAACCTATTAACCTAGAGCCCAGTGTCAGCTTCTATTTTTTCCTTAGTTTTGAGTATCGCAGAAAAGGAAAACCAAACAGAGTCCAATTGACCTAAAATTTGATGGAGCTTATTTTTGGACCAGAAGAAGGCCATGGAGTAAAAGAGTTGGGCCAGAAGAGTCTCGGGCTGCCCACGAGGGTGGGGGGCGCGCCTCCGTGCCTCGTGGACAGCCCGGAGACCCCCTGCCTTGTTCCCGACTCCAACACCTCTTATATAACCCAAAACTTCCAGAAACAAACCTAGATCCGGAGTTCCGCCGCCGCAAGCCTCCCTAGCCACCGAAACCCAACTAGACCTGTTCCGGCACCCTGTCGGAGGGGGAATCCCTCTCCAGTGGCCGTCTTCATCATATCGGCGTTCTCCATGACGAGGAGGGAGTAGTTCACCCTCCGGGCTGAGCATATGTACCAATAGCTATGTGTTTGATCTCTCTCTTTCTCTCTCTTTCTCGTGTTATTGAGGTGGTACGATCTTTATGTATCGCGAGCTTTGCTACTATAGTTGGATCTTATGATGTTTCTCCCCCTCTACTCTCTTGTGATGAATTGAGTTTTCCCTTTGAAGTTATCTTATCGGATTGAGTCTTTAAGGATTTGAGAACACTTGATGTATGTCTTGCATGTGCTTATCTGTGGTGACAATGGGATATCACGTGATCCACTTGATGTATGTTTTGGTGATCAACTTGCGAGTTCCTTACCCTCATGAACTTATGCATAGGGGTTGGCACACGTTTTCGTCTTGACTCTCTGGTAGAAACTTTGGGGCACTTTTTGAAGTTCTTTGTGTTGGTTGAATAGATGAATCTGAGATTGTGTGATGCATATCGTATAATCATACCCACAGATACTGGAGGTGACATTGGAGTATCTAGGTGACATTAGGGTTTTGGTTGATTTGTGTCTTAAGGTGTTATTCTAGTACGAACTCTAGGATAGATTGAACGGAAAGAATAGCTTTGTGTTATTTTACTACGGACTCTTGAATAGATCAATCAGAAAGAATAACTTTGAGGTGGTTTCGTACCCTACAATAATCTCTTCGTTTGTTCTCCCTATTAGTGACTTTGGAGTGACCCTTTGTTGCATGTTGAGGGATAGTTATATGATCCAATTATGTTATTATTTTTGAGAGAACTTGCACTAGTGAAAGTATGAACCCTAGGCCTTGTTTCCTAGCATTGCAATACCGTTTGTGCTCACTTTTACCACTTGCTACCTTGCTGTTTTTATATTTTCAGATTACAAAAACCATTATCTACTATCCATATTGCACTTGTATCACCATCTCTTTGCCGAACTAGTGCACCTATAAAATTTACCATTGTATTGGTTGTGTTGGGGACACAAGAGACTCTTTGTTATTTGGTTGCAGGGTTGTTTGAGAGAGACCATCTTCATCCTACGCCTCCCACAGATTGAAAAACCTTAGGTCATCCACTTGAGGGAAATCTGCTACTGTCCTACAAACCTATGCACTTGGAGGCCCAACAATGTCTACAAGAAGAAGGTTGTGTAGTAGACATCAGAGCACCTCGCCAGTACCGAAGACGGGATTTCTAAACCCGCTGGACTATCTGTGGCCACTAAGCCCAGTACGGGAGAGCCGGAGGAAGCAGCGTCACCGGCATCCATCGCCAAGCCGGACTCTTCCCCGGACGACAGCTCCGAATTCTCGGAGTCACCATCGTGTGACCTCGGCCATGGAATTCCCTTCCCGTCGTACTCCACGAATTCTTTTCTCCCTCAACAAACCTCGACTTTAAGAGAGGCTCTGGATTTGATGTGATCCCTCGTGATTACAGAGGAGCCACGTCCGAACTACGCCCATCCCAAACTGGGGGCTGAGAGCGGGGAATTTTACGTCCCACCCACCACCCACTTCATCGCCACTGTAGAGGACTTAACTGACATGCTTGATTACGGCTCCGAAGACATCAGCGGTATGGACGACGATGCCGGAGAGGAGCAAGCCGAAAACCCGCCATTTACCGGGCGTTGGACCACCACCCCCTCACATGACATATTGATACATCTCCAACGTATCTATAATTTTTGATTGTTCCATGCTATTATATTATCCATCTAGGATGTTTTATATTATTTTATATGATTTTTGGGACTAACCTATTAACCTAGATCCCAGTGCCAGCTTCTGTTTTTTCCTTGTTTTTGAGTATCGCAGAAAAGGAAAACCAAACGGAGTCCAATTGACCTAAAACTTGACGGAGCTTATTTTTGGACCAGAAGAAGGCCATGGAGTAAAAGAGTTGGTCCAGAAGAGTCTCGGGCAGCCCACGAGGGTGGGGGGCGCGCCTCCCTGCCTCGTGGACAGCCCGGAGACCCCCCTGTCTTGTTCCCGACTCCAACACCTCTTAGATAACCCAAAACTTCCAGAAACAAACCTAGATCGGGAGTTCCGCCACCGCAAGCCTCTGTACCACCCAAAAACCACTCAAGACCCGTTCCGGCACCCTATCGGAGGGGGAATCCCTCTCCGATGGCCGTCTTCATCATCTCAGCGTTCTCCATGACGAGGAGGGAGTAGTTCACCCTCGGGGCTGAGGGTATGTACCAATAGGTATGTGTTTGATCTCTGTCTCTCTCTCGTGTTCTTGAGGTGGTACGTTCTTTATGTATCGCGAGCTTTGCTATTGTAGTTGGATCTTATGATGTTTCTCCCCCTCTACACTCTTGTGATGAATTGAGTTTTCCCTTTGAAGTTATCTTATCGGGTTGAGTATTTAAGGATTTGAGAACACTTGATGTATGTCTTGCATGTGCTTATCTGTGGTGACAATGGGATATCACGTGATCCACTTGATGTATGTTTTGGTGATCAACTTGCGAGTTCCATGACCTCGTGAACTTATGCATACGGGTTGGCACACGTTTTCGTCTTGACTCTTCGGTAGAAACTTTGGGGCACTCTTTGAAGTTTTTGTGTTGGTTGAATAGATGAATCTGAGATTGTGTGATGCATATCGTATAATCATACCCATGGATACTTGAGATGACATTGGAGTATCTAGATGACATTAGGGATTTGGTTGATTTGTGTCTTAAGGTGTTATTTTACTATGAACTCTAGGGCTGTTTGTGACACTTGTAGGAATAGCCCAATAGATTGATCGGAAAGAATAACTTTGAGGTGGTTTCGTACCCTACAATAATCTCTTCGTTTGTTCTCCGCTATTAGTGACTATAGAGTGACTCTTTGTTGCATGTTGAGGATAGTTATATGATCTAATTATGTTATTATTGTTGAGAGAACTTGCACTACTGAAAGTATGAACCCTTGGCCTTGTTTCCTAGCATTGCAATACCGTTTGTGCTCACTTTTACCACTTGCTACCTTGCTTTTTTTATATTTTCAGATTACAAAAACCATTATCTACTATCCATATTGCACTTGTATCACCATCTCTTCGCCGAACTAGTGCACCTATACAATTTACCATTGTATTGGGTGTGTTGGGGGCACAACAGACTCTTTGTTATTTGGTTGCTGGGTTGTTTGAGAGAGACCATCTTCATCCTACGCCTCCCACAGATTGATAAACCTTAGGTCATCCACTTGAGGGAAATTTTCTACTGTCCTACAAACCTCTGCACTTGGAGGCCCAACAATGTCTACAAGAAGAAGGTTGTGTAGTAGACATCAGAGCACCTCGCCAGTACCGAAGATGGGATTTCTAAACCCGCTGGACTACATGTGGCCACTAAGCCCAGTACAGGAGAGCCGGAGGAAGCAGCGTCACCGGCATCCATCGCCAAGCCGGACTCTTCCCTGGATGACGGCTCCGAATTCTCGGAGTCACCATCGTGTGACCTCGGCCAAGGAATTCCCTTCCCGTCATACTCCACGAATTCTTTTCTCCCTCAACAAAACTCTCCTTTAAGCGAGGCTCTGGACTTGATGCGATCCCTCGTGATTACACAGGAGCCATGTCCGAACTCGCCCATCCCAGACTGGGGGCTGAGAGCGGGGAATTTTACGTCCCACCCACCACCCACTTCATCACCACAGTAGAGGACTAAACTGACATGCTTCATTACGGCTCCAAAGACATCGGCGGTATGGACGACGATGCCGGAGAGGAGCAAGCCTGAAACCCGCCATTTACCGGGCATTGGACCACCACCCCCTCATATGACATATTGATACATCTCCAACGTATCTATAATTTTTGATTGTTCCATGCTATTATATTATCCATCTAGGATGTTTTATATTAATTTATATGCTATTTTATATGATTTTTGGGACTAACCTATTAACCTAGAGCCCAGTGCCAGCTTTTGTTTTTTCCTTGTTTTTGAGTATCGTAGAAAAGGAAAACCAAACGGAGTCCAATTGACCTGAAACTTGACGGAGCTTATTTTTGGACCATAAGAAGGCCATGGAGTAAAAGAGTTGGGCCAGAAGAGTCCCGGGCTAGCCATGAGGGTGGGGGGTGATACGTCTCCAACATATCTATAATTTTTGATTGCTCCATGCTATATTATCTACTGTTTTGGACTATATTGGGCTTTATTTTCCACTTTTATATTATTTTTGGGACTAACCTATTAACCGGAGCCCAGCCCAGAATTGCTATTTTTTGCCTATTTCAGTGTTTCAGATAAACGGAATATCAAACGGAGTCCAAACGGAATAAAATCTTCGGGAACGTGATTTTCTCACCGAACGTGATACAAGAGACTTGGACCCTGCTCCAAGGAACAAAAGAGGCGGTCACGAGGGTGGGGGCGCGCCCCCTGCCTTGTGGGCCCCTCGTTGCTCCTCCGGCGTACTTCTTCCTCCTATATATACACACGTACCCCCAAACGATCAGAACAGGAGCCAAAAACCTAATTCCACCGCCACAACTTTCTGTATCCACGAGATCCCATCTTGGGCCCTGTTTCGGAGCTCCGCCGGAAGAGGGCCGTCATCACGGAGGGCTTCTACATCATCCTAGCCCCTCCGATGAAATGTGAGTAGTTTATCTCAGACCTTCGGGTCCATAGTTAGTAGTTAGATGGCTTCTTCTCTCTCTTTGAAACTCAATACAAAGTGCTCCCCCTCTCTTGTGGAGATCTATTCGATGTAATCTTCTTTTTGCGGTATGTTTGTTGAGACCGATGAATTGTGGGTTTATGATCAAGTCTATCTATGAATAATATTTGAATCTTCTCTAAATTCTTTTATGTATGATTGGTTATCTTTGCAAGTCTCTTCGGATTATCCGTTTGGTTTGGCCAACTAGATTGGTAGTTCTTGCCATGGGAGAAGTGCTTAGCTTTGGGTTCGATCTTGCGGTGTCCTTACCCAGTGACAGAAGGGGCAGCAAGGCACGTATTGTATCGTTGCCATTGAGGATAACAAGATGGGGTTTATTTCATATTGCATGAATTTATCTCTCTACATCATGTCATCTTGCTTAAGGTGTTACTCTGTTTTTAACTTAATACTCTAGATGCATGCTGGATAGCGGCCGATGAGTGAGTAATAGTAGTAGATGCAGAATCGTTTCGATCTACTTGTCACGGATGTGATGCCTATATACATGATCATGCCTAGATATTCTCATAACTATGCTCAATTCTGTCAATTGCTCAACAGTAATTTGTTCACCCACCGTAGAATACTTATGCTCTTGAGAGAAGCCACTAGTGAAACCTATGGCCCCCGGGTCTATTCTCATCATATCAATCTCCATCACTTTAATCTTGCTTTGCTTTTTTACTTTGCTTTTACTTTTTACTTTGCATCTTTATACCAAAAATACCAAAAATATTATATCTATCAGATCTCACTCTCGTAAGTGACCGTGAAGGGATTGACAACCCCTAATCGTATTGGTTGCGAGTAGCTATCGCTTTGTGCAGGTACGAGGGACTTGAGCGTGGGCTCCTACTGGATTGATACCTTGGTTCTCAAAAACTGAGGGAAATACTCATGCTACTCTACTGCATCATCCCTTCCTCTTCGGGGAAAACCAACGCAAGCTCAAGACGTAGCAAGAAGGATTTCTGGCGCCGTTGCCGGGGAGTCTACGAAAAAAGTCAACATACCAAGTACCCATCACAATCCCTATCTCTCGCATTACATTATTTGCCATTTGCCTCTCGTTTTCCTCTCCCCTCAATTCACCCTTGCCGTTTTATTCGCCCTCTCCATTTGCCTTTTTGTTTGCTCGTGTGTTAGATTGCTTGTTTGTCGCGATGGCTCAAGATACTACTAAATTGTGTGACTTCACCAATACCAATAATAATGATTTCCTTAGCACTCCAATTGCTCCTCTTACCGATGCTGAATCTTGTGAAATTAATACTGCTTTGTTTAATCTTGTTATGAAAGATCAATTCGCCGTCCTTCCTAGTGAAGATGACGCTACTCATCTGAATAGCTTCGTTGATTTATGTGATATGCAAAAGAAAAAAGATGTCAATAATGATGTCGTTAAATTGAAGCTATTTCCTTTTTCACTTAGAGATCGTGCTAAATCTTGGTTTTCGTCTTTGCCTAAGAATAGTATTGATTCATGGAACAAGTGCAAAGATGTTTTTATCTCTAAATATTTTCCTCCCGCTAAGATCATCTCTCTTAGAAACGATATTATGAACTTTAAACAACTTGATCATGAACATGTTGCACAAGCTTGGGAGAGAACGAAATTAATGATACGTAATTGCCCTACTCATGGTTTGAATTTGTGGATGATTATACAAAATTTTTATGCCGGATTGAATTTTGCTTCTAGAAATCTTTTAGATTCGGCTGCGGGAGGCACTTTTATGGAAATCACTTTAGGAGATGCTACTAAACTCCTAGATAATATTATGGTTAATTATTCTCAATGGCATACTGAAAGATCTTCTAATAAAAAAGTGCATGCGATAGAAGAAATCAATGTGTTGAGTAGAAAGATGGATGAACTTATGAAATTATTTGCTACTAAGAGTGTTTCTTCTGATCCTAATGATATGCCTTTGTCTACTTTGATTGAGAATAACAATGAATCTATGGATGTGAATTTTGTTGGTACGAATAATTTTGGTAACAACGCTTATAGAGGGAATTTTAATCCTAGGCCATATCCTAGTAATCCTTCTAATAATTATGGGAAATCCTACAACAACTCTTATGGAAATTATAATAAGATGCCCTCTGAATTTGAGACTAGTGTTAAAGAGTTTATGAATTCACAAAAGAATTTTAATGCTTTGCTTGAGGAGAAATTGCTTAAAGTTGATGATTTGGCTAGAAACATTGATAGAATTTCTCTTCAGATTGATTCTTTAAAGCTTAGATCTATTCCTCCTAAGCATGATATCAATGAGTCTCTCAAAGCCATGAGAATTTCCATTGATGAGTGCAAGGAAAGAACCGCTAGGATGTGTGCTTCTAAAGATGCCTTTATTAAAGCGTGTTCTTCCAATACCTATGAAAATCAAGATGAAGATCTAAAAGTTATTGATGTGTCTCCTATTAAATCTTTATTTTGCAATATGAATCTTGATGAAACTGAATATGATCTTTCTTTACCTAGAAGGCGTTCTCAAAATTCGAATATTTAGATCTTAATGATGAAATTGATGAAAGTGGGATTGAAAGAAATAAAAATCTAGATTTTGCTAAACCCACTATATTGGATTTCAAGGAATTTAATTATGAAAGTTTCTATTTAATTGATTGTATTTCCTTGTTGCAATCCGTGCTAAATTCTCCACATGCTTATAGTCAAAATAAAGCCTTCATCGAACATATTGTTGATGCCTTGATGCAATCTTATGAAGAAAATTTGAGTTGAAAGTTTCTATCCCTAGAAAACTCTATGATGAATGGGAACCAACTATTAAAATTAAAATTAAAGATCATGAGTTTTATGCTTTGAGTGATTTGGGTGCTAGTGTCTCTACTATTCCCAAGACTTTGTGTGATTTACTAGATTTCCGTAATTTTGATGATTGCTCTCTAAATTTGCATCTTGCGGATTCTACTATTAAGAAACCTATGGGAAGGATTAATGATGTTCTTATTGTTGCAAATAGGAATTATGTGCCTGTAGATTTCATTGTTCTTGATATAGATTGCAATCATTCTTGCCCTATTATTCTTGGTAGACCTTTCCTTAGAACGGTTGGTGCGATTATTGATATGAAGGAAGGGAATATTAGATTTCAATTTCCATTCAAAAAGGGCATGGAACACTTTCCTAGAAAGAAAATAAAATTAACATATGAAACTATCATGAGAGCCACTTATGGATTGCCTACCAAATATGGCAATACCTAGATCTATCCTTGCTTTTATGCCTAGCTAGGGGCGTTAAACGATAGCGCTTGTTGGGAGGCAACCCAATTTTATTATTATTCCTTGATTTTTTCTCCTTCTTAGTAATAAATAAATTATTTAGCCTCTGTTTTGGTTGTGTTTTTTGTGTTTAATTAGTGTTTGTGCCAAGTAGAACCGTTGGGAAGACTTGGGGAAAGTCTTGTTGAACTTGCTGTAAAAAACAGATACTTTAGCGCTCACGAGAACTGCTGTCATTTTTATTTGAGTTCTATTTAGTTAATTATTTTTGCAGATGATTAATTGATAAATTCCTCACGTCCAGCAATTTATTTTAGAATTTTTGGGGTTCCAGATCTTGCGCTAGCTACAGATTACTACAGACTGTTCTGTTTTTGACAGATTCTGTTTTTCGTGTGTTGTTTGCTTATTTTGATGAATCTATGGCTAGTAAAATAGTTTATAATCCATAGAGAAGTTTGAATACAGTAGGTTTAACACCAATATAAATAAATAATGAGTTCATTACAGTACCTTGAAGTGGTCTTTTGTTTTCTTTCGCTAACGGAGCTCACGAGTTTTCTATTTTGAGTTTTGTGTTGTGAAGTTTTCAAGTTTTGGGTGAATTATTTTGATGGATCATGGAACATGGAGTGGCAAGAGACTAAGCTTGGGGATGCCCATGGCACCCCCAAGATAATCCAAGGACACCAAAAAGTCAAAGCTTGGGGATGCCCCGGAAGGCATCCCCTCTTTCGTCCACTTCCATTGGTAATTTACTTGGAGCTATATTTTTATTCACCAACATGATATGTGTTTTGCTTGGAGCATCTTGTATTATTTGTGTCTTTGTGTCTTAGTATGCCACAATCATCCTTGCTGTACGCACCTTTTGAGAGAGCCATACATGAATTAAAATTTGATAGAATACTCTATGTGCTTCACTTATATCTTTTGAGCTAAGTAGTTTTGCTCTGTGTGCTTCACTTATATATTTTGAGCTAAGTAGTTTTGCTCTATGTGCTTCACTTATATCTTTTGAGCTAAATAGTTTTGCTCTATGTGCTTCACTTATATCTTTTGAGTGTTATAATTTTGCTCTATGTGCTTCACTTAGATCTTTTAGAGCACGGTGGTGGATTTGTTTTAAAGAAACTATTGATCTCTCATGCTTCACTTAAATTATTTTGAGAATCTCTTAATAGCATGGTAATTTGCTTAATAAAATATGCTTGGTATTCAAGATTTGTGAAACTTTCTTTTGAGTGTGTTGAATACTAAGAAAAGATTGAAGCATGATAATTGTTTTGAGATATGGAGGTGATAATATTAAAGTCATGCTAGTTGAGTAGTTGTGAATTTAAAGAATACTTGTGTTACGGTTTGTGATTCTCGTAGCATGCACGTATGGTGAACCGTTATGTAACGAAGTCGGAGCATGATTTATTTATTGATTGTCTTCCTTATGAGTGGCGGTCGGGGATGAGCGATGCTCTTTTCCTACCAATCTATCCCCCTAGGAGCATGCTCGTAATACTTTGCTTTGATAACTTCTAGATTTTTGCAATAAGTATATGAGTTCTTTATGACTAATGTTGAGTCCATGGATTATACGCACTCTCACCCTTCCACCTTTGCTAGCCTCTCTAATACCGTGCACCTTTCGCCAGTATCATACACCTACCATATACCTTCCTCAAAACAGCCACCATACCTACCTATTATGGCATTTCCATAGCCATTCCGAGATATATTGCCATGCAACTTTCCACCACCTAGTTCATCATGACACATTCATCATTGTCATATTACTTAGCATGATCATGTAGTTGACATAGTATTTGTGGCAAAGCCACCGTTCATAATTTCTTCATAGTTGTCACTCTTGATTCATTGCATATCCCGGTACACCGCCGGAGGCATCCATATAGTCATACTTTGTTTTAGAATCGAGTTGTAATCATTGAGTTGTAAATAAATAAAAGTGTGGTGATCATCATTCAATAGAGCATTGTCTCAATAAAAAAAGGAGAAAGGCCAAAGAAAAAAAAGAAGGCCAAAAAATAGAAAAATAAAAAAGGGCAATGCTACTATCCTTTTACCACACTTGTGCTTCAAAGTAGCACCATGATATAGCGAGTTTCATATATTGTGCTTCAAAGTAGCACCATGTTTTTCATATAGAGAGTCTCATATGTTGTCACTTTCATATACTAGTGGGAATTTTACATTATAGAACTTGGCTTGTATATTCCAATAATGGGAATTTTACATTATAGAACAATTGCTTGGCTTGTCATCGGGGTTGTGCATGATTTGAATACTTTGTGTGGTGAAGATGGAGCAGAGCCAGACTATATGATTTTGTAGGGATAACTTTCTTTGGCCATGTTATTTTGAGAAGACATAATTGCTTTATTAGTATGCTTGAAGTATTATTATTTTTATGTCAATATAAACTTTTGTCTTGAATCTTTCTAATCTGAATATTCATACCATAATTAAGAAGATTTGCATTGAAATTATGCCAAGTAGCACTCCACATCAAAAATTCTCTTTTTATCATTTACCTACTCGAGGACGAGCAGGAATTAAGCTTGGGGATGTCTGATACGTCTCCAACGTATCTATAATTTTTGATTGTTCCATGCTATATTATCAACTGTTTTGGACTATATTGGGCTTTATTTTCCACTTTTATATTATTTTTGGGACTAACCTATTAACCGGAGGCCCAGCCCAGAATTGCTGTTTTTTTGCCTATTTTAGTGTTTCAGATAAACAGAATATCAAACGGAGTCCAAACGGAATAAAATCTTCGGGAACGTGATTTTCTCACCGAACGTGATCCAGGAGACTTGGACCCTGCTCCAAGGAACAAAAGAGGCAGTCACGAGGGTGGGGGGCGCCCCCCCCCCCCTAGGGCGCGCCCCTGCCTCGTGGGCCCCTCGTGGCTCCTCCGGCGTACTTCTTCCTCCTATATATACACACGTACCCCCAAACGATCAGAAGAGGAGCCAAAAACCTAATTCCACCGCCGCAACTTTCTGTATCCACGAGATCCCATCTTGGGGCCTGTTCCGGAGCTCCACCGGAAGAGGGCCGTCATCACGGAGGGCTTCTACATCATCCTAGCCCCTCCGATGAAATGTGAGTAGTTTACCTCAGACCTTCGGGTCCATAGTTAGTAGCTAGATGGCTTCATCTCTCTCTTTGAATCTCAATACAAAGTTCTCCCCCTCTCTTGTGGAGATCTATTCGATGTAATCTTCTTTTTGCGGTGTGTTTGTTGAGACCGATGAATTGTGGGTTTATGATCAAGTCTATCTATGAATAATATTTGAATCTTTTCTGAATTCTTTTATGTATGATTGGTTATCTTTGCAAGTCTCTTCGAATTATCCATTTCGTTTGGCCAACTAGATTGGTAGTTCTTGCCATGGGAGAAGTGCTTAGCTTTGGGTTCGATCTTGTGGTGTCCTTACCCAGTGACAGAAGGGGCAGCAAGGCACATATTGTATCATTGCCATCAAGGATAACAAGATGGGGTTTATTTCATATTGCATGAATTTATCTCTCTACATCATGTCATCTTGATTAAGGCATTACTCTGTTTTTAACTTAATACTCTAGATGCATGCTGGATAGCGGTTGATGAGTGGAGTAATAGTAGTAGATGCAGAATCATTTCGATCTACTTGTCACGGATGTGATGCCTATATACATGATCATTCCTAGATATTCTCATAACTATGCTCAATTCTTTCAATTGCTCAACAGTAATTTGTTCACCTACCGTAGAATACTTATGCTCTTGAGAGAAGCCGCTAGTGAAACCTATGGCCCCCGGGTCTATTCTCATCATATCAATCTCCATCACTTTAATCTTTATTTGCTTTTACTTTTTACTTTGCATCTTTATACCAAAAATATTATATCTATCAGATCTCACTCTCGTAAGTGACCGTGAAGGGATTGCCAACCCCTAATCGCGTTGGTTGCGAGTAGCTATCGCTTTGTGCAGGTATGAGGGACTTGAGCGTGGGCTCCTACTGGATTGATACCTTGGTTCTCAAAAACTGAGGGAAATTCTTACGCTACTCTGCTGCATCATCCCTTCCTCTTTGGGGAAAACCAACGCAAGCTCAAGACGTAGCAAGGGGCGCGCCTCCCTGCCTCGTGGACAGCCCGGAGACCACCCTGCCTTGTTCCCGACTCCAACACCTCTTATATAACCCAAAACTTCCAGAAAGAAACCTAGATCAGGAGTTCCGCCGCCGCAAGCCTCCGTAGCCACCAAAAACCAATCTAGGCCCGTTCCGGCACCCTGTCGGAGGGGGGAATCCCTCTCCGGTGGCCATCATCATCATCTCGGCGTTCTCCATGACGAGGAGGGAGTAGTTCACCCTCGGGGCCAAGGGTATGTACCAATAGCTATGTGTTTGATCTCTCTCTCTCTCTCTCTCTCATGTTCTTGAGGTGGTACGATCTTTATGTATCACGAGCTTTGCTATTATAGTTGGATCTTATGATGTTTCTCCCCCTCTACTCTCTTGTGATGAATTGAGTTTTCCCTTTGAAGTTATCTTATCGGATTGAGTCTTTAATGATTTGAGAACACTTGATGTATGTCTTGCATATGCTTATCTGTGGTGACAATGGGATATCACGTGATCCACTTGATGTATGTTTTGGTGATCAAATTGCAAGTTCCGTGACCTCGTTAACTTATGCATAGGGGTTGGCACACAATTTCGTCTTGACTCTCCGGTAGAAACTTTGGGGCACTCTTTGAAGTTCTTTGTGTTGGTTGAATAGATGAATCTGAGATTGTGTGATGCATATCGTATAATCATACCCACAGATACTTGAGGTGACATTGGAGTATCTAGGTGACATTAGGGTTTTGGTTGATTTGTGTCTTAAGGTGTTATTCTAGTACGAACTCTAGGATAGATTGAACGTAAAGAATAGTTTTGTGTTATTTTACTACGAACTCTTGAATAGATCGATTAGAAAGAATAACTTTGAGGTGGTTTCGTACCCTACAATAATCTCTTTGTTTGTTCTCCGCTATTAGTGACTTTGGAGTGACTCTTTGTTACATGCTGAGGGATAGTTATATGATCTAATTATGTTATTATTGTTGAGAGAACTTGCACTAGTGAAAGTATGAACCCTAGACCTTGTTTCCTAGCATTGCAATACCGTTTGTTCTCACTTTTACCACTTGCTACCTTGCTGTTTTTATATTTTCAGATTACAAAAACCATTATCTACTATCCATATTGCACTTGTATCACCATCTCTTCGCCGAACTAGTGCACCTATACAATTTACCATTGTATTGGGTGTGTTGGGGACACAAGAGACTCTTTGTTATTTGGTTACAGGGTTGTTTGAGAGAGACCATCTTCATCCTATGCCTCCCACGAATTGATAAACCTTAGGTCATCCACTTGAGGGAAATTTGTTGCTGTCCTACAAACCTCTGCACTTGGAGGCCCAACAACGTCTACAAGAAGAAGGTTGCGTAGTAGACGTCACATATACATGGTGGATACACCCAAAGAGAATAGCGGCGACGATGAGGAGGACCCAGGCGAGGATAAGCCTCCTGAGATATAATCAAAGCACCGACGTCAACGGCGCCCCTCCAAGTCACGCCGTGGAAAAGACAGCAATACCGGCACAGGAAAAAACAATACTTCAAACGATGCCGAAGACAATGAAGACCCCATTAAGCCAACTTCGGAACAGGACGAACGGGAAGACGGGCAAGTTAGCCCTGATGAACAGGCCATAAATGAAGACTCGGAGGACTGTAATTATCTTCCGCTCTTAGAGGTTGAGGAGAGCCTCAACAATGAGGATTTATCATGCTTGATGAACCTCTCGAGAAGGAGCGCTTCAAGCGCCGGCTAATAGCCACTGCAAGGAGCCTGGAAAAGAAGCAGCAGCAGCTTAAAGCTGACAAAGATCTACTCAACGATAGATGGACTCATGTCCTGGCAGCCGAGGAATACGGCCTCGAGCGCCCATCCAAAAGTTATCCGAAGCGCAAATTGCTACCCCAATGGGACGACGAGGTGCTGGAGCCTGTACTGTCAGCACGTAATGCAGCTGATCGACCACAACGTGGCCGAGACAAAACGACAACTCAAGCCGAACACCAGCTAGCACTACCTCACCATAAACGCAAAAAGGAAATAGCTTGGGAACATACATATGACCTATGGCATGACCTGCTCAGTGGAGCAGGTCAGACCAGATCAATCTATGTATTGCGGGGGCGTGCCCCGACGCGCGACGATGGCTATCGAGCCTAACATGGCAAGCACAATCACGTCCGCACTGAAAGCCGCAGACGGACTCCATCCGAACTACGTCATGACCTGGCCCAATATAGAGGTGCCGCACACCCCCTCTGCTTCACTGATGAAGTAATGGAACATGAATTCCCAGAAGGGTTCAAACCCATGAATATCGAATCATATGATGGAATCATAGATCCCGCGGTATGGATTGAAGACTTTATCCTCCATATTCATATGGCCTGCAGCGACGATCTTCATGCCATCAAATACCTCCTGCTAAAACTCAAGGGGCCAGCTCGACACTGGCTGAACAGTCTGCCCGAGAATTCCATTGGCAGCTGGGAAGACTTGGAAGACGCCTTCCGTGATAACTTCCAAGGTACATATGTCCGGCCTCCGGATGCCGATGACCTAAGTCACATTATCCAGCAACCCAGGGAGTCAGCTAGGAAGCTCTGGACTAGGTTCTTAATTAAAAAGAACCAAATTGTCCATTGTCCGGACGCCGAAGCCCTTGCGGCCTTCAAACTTAGTGTCCGAGAAAAATGGCTCGCCCGCCACCTCAGACAAGAAAAACCAAAATCCATGGCATCCCTTACCGCTATGATGACCTGCTTTTGCGCAGGAGAGGACAGCTGGCTCGCTCGTAGAAGCAACAACACCAGTGACCTGGGCACTTCTGAAGTTCGAGACGGCAATGGCAAGTCACGACCCAATAAACACAAGCGTCAAAATAATAATGAAGGAATGCACGACATGGCGGTCAACGCCGGATTCAGCGGCTCCAAACCCGGTCAACATAAAAAGCCATTCAAGGCAAACTGAGATGGACTATCCAATGTCGACAAGACACTGGATCAGCCCTACCAGATTCATGGCACCCCGATAAACCCGCAAATCATACCAATAGAAGTTGTTGGGTCTTCAAACAAGCCGGCAAGCTTAATGCCGAACACAAGGGGAAGGGGCCGCCTAGTGATAGCGATGACAAAGAGACTCGCCCACCAAACACCAGGGGTCAGAAGCAATTTCCCCCCGAAGTAAACATGGTAAACATGGTATACGTGACACACACCCCTATAGAGGAGCGCAAGTACACACCACGGGACGCCTACGCCATAGAGCCGGTCCCCCCAAAATCTAACAAATGGGCGGCCTACCTGATCACTTTTGATCGCAAGGATCACCCCGTCAGTATCCATCACGCAACTCTGGTTCTCGACCCAATCATCAATGGGTTACATCTCACGAAAGTCCTTATGGACGGCGGCAACAGCCTTAATCTACTCTGCCAAGACATCGTCCACAAAATGGGCATTGATCCTTCAAGAATCAAGCCCACCACAACCACCCTCAAGGGAGCAGTACCTGACGTAGAACCTCACTACACGGGCCTCATCAAATTGGAAGTAGTTTTCGGTTCACCGAAAAACTTTCGAAGCAAAAGCTTGACCTTTGATATTGCCCCGTTCCACATTGGCTACCACGCACTTCTGGGGTGTACTGCTTTTGCTCGCTTTAATGTGGTCCCACACCACGCCCATGCAAAACTTAAGATGCCCGGTCCACGCGGCGTCATAACAATAAATGGAAATACGGAACGCTCTCTCCGTACAGAGGGTCATACTACGGCTAGTACATCAGAAGTACAAAGCGGCCTCATCAAGCCGCATATCTTATCGGCCATTAAGCCGCCGGTCTCTATTTAACAGGACCGATCAACCACAGGGCTGGATTAGCAGTTCGGCCTTTGTCGTTCGCCTCATATGCCTGTGAAGTCTGTACCGCGCATACATAATTACGCACTTAAAAGTACCCTGGTCATCAGCGGAGGCAGAATACGGACAGGCCCACAAGCACTCCCACAACCTCTTTTTATTTTCTAAACCATTTTTTATCTTTTACCACAGGTGGCTCAAAGGCTGGTCATCTCACGGAATCTTTCGAAGTTTGGCTTCATACACTCACTCAAAGGCTATTCCTGTTAAGGAGTCCTTTCACTGAGGCAAGGCGGCGCAGATGTGCGATAGGAGGTCCAAATAATTCTTTGTAGACCGCACTCTCTATTTCGAGCCTGTAAAGTGCCTTTTTCCTCAGCCTTCGACCCTCGGCATGTCAAATAGCCTGGGTTGAGGTGTTATTATCTGTAAGATGGCGATTGACGTAACAATCAGGTCCCAGTGAACATAATCTGTATTCAGCATTCACTTTTTCTACAGAACCAAATCTTGCTTCTTCGGTTGTTTCACACACGCACCTCGACACAAATTGCCAGGGGCTCGATATGGGAATAAGTGAGTCGCCGACAAGTCCGAATAGCTTTAAAGCACACTTCGGCGTCACGAGTTTGGCCTTATATGCATCAGCTTTGAATCATGTCTTTGGTCAATAGTTGGGTTGCCCGGCTCCTGTGCTTACTACCTTACATTCTTCTCTATCGGCTAGGATAGTAAAGGGATAACTACTGCGAATGTGTTCCGGTTCATCTGGTCAGGCACCTCAGTAGAGAAAGCCGAAAACTGACTGTCATGGTGCAGCGAGAGCTAGTCAACCACTCGATGACTTATAAGAATCTTTTGCGATTCCTTCCGTATTACACGAAGGACCATTTTTAAGGTCACCTATGTAGCGCACCGTATTGGGATAACCGTGTACATATCAGGGGCTATGTCGTAGACCCACCGTCAAACTCCTATGGCTAAGTGATAGTGTTAAATCCCTATAGTCCGATTGCCTAGTTCACCGTCTTGGCACCTCCTTCATGGACCAAGACGTTGGGTCAAGAGTGATCAAGTGCTTTTCCGAACACCCCCGTATATTTATGCATGGGGGCCGAAGCCGATGACTGGAAAACTTTCAAATTATACAAGGACGGCCGCACAGGAGGAACCAAAACTTTTACGCAAAAGTATAAAAACATAGCCTTAATATATCATAATATTGTTTTTTACAATCATGGTACATTCATTCAAAGATCATATGCTTCGAACACTGACAATCAATTAAGCGGGCGCCCTCTAGGACATACTCAAAATAATGCTCCGATGTGTGTTTGTCCTTGCCCCCGGGTGGACTCTTCGCTGCAATATCGGTGGCCTTCATCTACGCCCAATACGTCTTGACACGGGCAAAGGCCATCTGTGCACCTTCAATGCACGTTGATCGCTTCATGGCGTCGATATGCGGCACCACATCCACATATCGCTGCACCAAACTGACATAACTATTCGGAACTGGCTCAGTCGGCCATAGTCGGACCACGACGTCCTTCATGGCAGAACCGAATATCTTGTGGAGCTCGGCCCCCTGGGCCATCTGTTAGTTCAGCAATAGTGGGCACTTTGGTGTGCCGAATTGTGACCAGAAAAGCTTCTCCGTTGCACACCCTTCCTGCGCTTGGTAAAACTGCGCTGCATCAGAGGTACTCCTCGGCAAGTCAAAGAATGCGTCTGGAGAGCTCCACATTTGATTAAACAGAGCATACTTCGGGTCGCCGAATTTAGTCTGTAATAGAGAGGGCTTACCGGCCGCTATCTCCCCAGCTTGCCAGATCTCCTCCCAAGCCGCTCTCAACTCGGATCGTGCCTCTCTCGCCTCTCGTAAGGCCTTCTCGAGTTCGGCTACTTTGGCCTTGTTCTCCTCCTCGAGTGCTTGGCATTTGCCAGTGGCATCCTTTAGATCTTGCTCTATGGAAGATATTCTCTCTTCGCACTGGCGCCGAGCAGCCTGTTCGGCCTTCAACTCCACAGCTGCCTTCTGGGTAGCCACATTACTCATCCTGACTTGCTCCATGGCCCGGACAAGCTCAGCCCGCAGGGCCTCAACCGCGGCAGCACTATCTACAGTTATGCATATTTCAGTATATAGTTCTCAGCTTCGTGCTCATATTAGTATACATACATATACTGACTACCCCAAAACATACCTTGCGCCTCGTCAAGCCGCCTACTAATAAGCTTGATTTCGTCATCCGCCACATCAAGTTTCCGCTTCAGATCGGCAACCTCTGTAGCACGGGCAGTCGCGTGGAGGAAACAACCTGTGTTCCACTTAGTCAGATTATTTCCTGGGTATATATTTTTTGATCCTCTTATTGCCTCCTATCGGACGTCAACCAGAGTCTTATGGGCTACTATCTATACACAGGTGTATTTTTTTGCACGTAAAGTGCAAATTGAAGATATTACATTGCATACCTCAAAGCCTCTTAGCAGGCCCGTGAAGGCTTCATTCAATCCGCTTCTCGCGGACAGAATCCTCTCGGCTACCATACCCATCAAGGTACGATGTTCCTCTGAGATGGACGCATGTTGCAACACATCCATCAAGGTATCCGGCGCCTCCTGATTCCTGGAAGCGGCGATGGGAGTACGGACTCCCTTCGAAGGGACGTGTTTGCTCGACTCCAGAATTGTCTCCAGCTGTAAACCGGATAGTCTGGGCCTTTATTGTTGGTCCCCAAAGGGGTTGCATGCCCCAAACCCTGGGCCGCCAAAGTATCACCTTAGGCGTGGTCTTCATTGTCCCTCGCACCACTTGTTGATCAGGAGAAATCCTCCAGGACGACGCCTCAAAGTCGCCCGCCCTATCGGGCGAGAGGGTCTGGGGAGGTGTCTTGCTTTCCATCATCTCCGGAAGAAGATCCCCCGAGGAGGAGGACAGTTGAGGAAGACTGCACGCCAGACTGCAAACATATATTTTCAGATTTTGCCCTTATAAGCAGAAAGGAACGGGATATGTTTAGGACACCTTTGTTCACTTATGATTCGGCTAAAGGCTTGTCCTTATGGAGGAACTGCGCGTCTACATCGTCTTCCGAACCCGAACTGCCCGGCAAGGACATCTTCCCTCGCTTAGGAGCACCCTCCTCCAAATGTTCAGAGGCGGTCCTCTTCTTCCCATATGGGGAAGCGATGTCGGCTTCCCCTTCTCTTTTGTCTTCGGAAGAGGGAGCTCGAATCTCCCCGGACATAGCGTCTGGTCTACCTTTAGAATAGAGGTCACCTTTGGCCTTCTTGTTCTCCTCCTTGTCCTCCTTCGCCGGCACTTGATATGGCGCCGGAGCCAGCATCCTTGTTAACACATGATCGGCTGAGTCTTCGGGAAGAGGGGCCGAACACCTAATTCGTTCCGCCTTCTTCACCCAGCCCTGTGCGAAGATGGTTTTCTCAGTATTACGAGATGTTTAACTAAGCTGTGTTCGGGAGTCGAGTGCTTACTGAGGTATCCAGATGATTGTAGTCAAGACCGATGTATTCGGTGGTATCCGGCCACTGCCTTCGTGGCCCGAAGAATAACTTCCACATTCCTTTGTGCGTCGTGCCGAATAAGTGCTCAAGGATCCGTGGTCCTTCCGGAATGAACTCCCACACGCGGAGGGGCCGTCGCTGGCACGGCAGGACCCGGCGGACTAGCATTACCTGGATTACATTGATGAGGCCGATGTCCTTTTCAAGGAGGCTCCGGATGTGGCTTTGTAGCGTCTGCACTTCATCAATGGATCCCCAGTCCAATCCCTTATTAATCCATGATGTGAGCTGTAATGGAGGGCCAGGTCGGAACGCAGCTGCAGCTGCCCACTTGGTACCACGAGGTTCGGTGATGTAAAACCACTCCCGCTGCCATAGGTCGGAAACTTCTGTGAAAGAGACTTCGGGCCAAAAAGCATTAGGGAGCTTGTTCACCATGGCGCCTCCACACTCTATTTGCTCCCCCTCGATTACCTTCAGCTTCAAGTTAAAGGTCTTGACCCATAAACCAAAGTGAGGGGTAATGTGGAGAAAGGCCTCACACATGACAATGAACGCCGAGATATGAAGGAAGGAGTCCAGAGCTAGATCGTGAAAATCTAGCCCATAATAAAACATGAGACCGCGAAAGAAGGGGTGGAGAGCGAACCCTAGCCCCCGGATGAAGTGGGAGATGAATATGACCCTCTCGCCAAATCTAGGGGTAGGAATAACCTGTCCTTTAGCAGGAAGCCTATGGGGGATTTCCGCGGTGAAGTATCTAGCAGCCCGGAGCTTCGCGATATCCTCCTCTGTGATAGGGGAGGCCACCCACCGGCCTTGAGGGATGGGTCCGAACATGACTAGGAGCCTCGGGATAGTTAAGTTGAAACCTGGGTGTTAGAACTCGAGGTTGGAAGGATTGAGGAAGAGGAAGGCACAGAGGAGAAAGATGGGCCAGTGCCCCTTTATAAAAGCAATGAATATCAAACGCCTCTTTTAAAGCCTGCCTATTCCCAAGGAATTATGCCAATGGAACGATTGGGTTATCCACGCCTATATTGATGAGAATCCCGTAATAAGGGGACACGATCTCTGCTCCAACAAGACGTGCCAATAAAACTACATCTTAAAACGTGAAGCGGGAGGCTAAAAAACGGTTCGAAATAATGACCGGGCTGTGACATGATGTCACTCCATAAAAAGTTGTTAGTGGATTAGACTCATGAAATATTATGCTCTTTATGGATATATGTGGTGCTTGTTTTGCTGAGCCGAACACGTTCTTTGTGTTCGAAGGCTGTTTTGGAGTATTCAGAGGAGGAACCCGCCTTGTAATGCCGAAGACAATCTGTGTGCCAGACACCTCGTCATTGAAGCCTGCTTTAGGGGCTACTGAGGGAGTCCTGGACTAAGGGGTCCTCGAACGTCCGGCATGTTGGACATGTGCCGGACTGTTGGGCCATGAAGATACAAGACTGAAGATTCTCTCACCCGCGTTCAGATGAGACTCTCCTTTGCGTGGAAGGCAAGCTTGGCATTCGGATATGAAGATTCCTTTCTGTGTAACCGACTTTGTACAACCCTAGTCCCCTCCGGTGTCTATATAAACCAGAGGGTTTAGTCCATAGAGGCAATTACAATCATAAACATATAGGCTAGACTTCTAGGGTTTTAGCCATTACGATCTCGTGGTAGATCAACTCTTGTAACCCCCATACTCATCAATATTAATCAATCAGGACGTAGGGTATTACCTCCATCGAGAGGGCCCAAACCTGGGTAAAACTTCGTGTCCCTTGTCTCCTATTACCTAATACATCTCCAACGTATCTATAATTTTTGATTGTTCCATGCTATTATATTATCTGTTTTGGGTGTTTATGGGCTTTATTATGCACTTTTATATTATTTTGGGGACTAACCTATTAACCTAGAGCCCAATGCCAATTTCTGTTTTTTTCCTTTGTTTCAGTGTTTCGCAGAAAAGGAATATCAAAGGGAGTCCAAACGGAATGAAACCTTCAGGAGCGTGATTTTTGGAACGAATGTGATCCAGGAGACTTGGAGTTGAAGTCGAGGAAGCTTCGAGGTGGCCACGAGGAAGGGAGGCACACCTACCCCCTGGGCGCCCCCACCCTCATGGGCCCCTTGTGGCTCCCCTGACCAACTTCTTTCGCCTATATATATATATATATATATATATATATATATATATATATATATATATATATATATATATATATATATCCATATACCCTAAAAACATCGGGGAGCAGAATAGATCGGGAGTTCCGCCGCCAGAAGCCTCCGTAGCCACCGAAAACCAATCTAGACCCGTTCCGGCACCCTGTCGGAGGGGGAATTTCTCTCCGGTGGCCATCTTCATCATCCCGGCGCTCTCCATGATGAGGAGGGAGTAGTCCACCCTCGGGGCTGAGGGTATGTACCAGTAGCTATGTGTTTGATCTCTCTCTCTCTCTCTCGTGGTCTTGAGGTGATACGATCTTGATGTATCACGAGCTTTTGCTATTATAGTTGGATCTTATGATGTTTCTCCCCCTCTACTCTCTTGTAATGGATTGAGTCTTTAAGGATTTGAGAACACTTGATGTATGTCTTGCATGTGCTTCTCTGTGGTGACAATGGGATATCACGTGATCCACTTGATGTATGTTTTGGTGATCAACTTGCGAGTTCCATGACCTCGTGAACTTATGCATAGGGGTTGGCACACGTTTTCGTCTTGACTCTCCGGTAGAAACTTTGGGGCACTCTTTGAAGTACTTTGTGTTGGTTGAATAGATGAATCTGAGATTGTGTGATGCATATCGTATAATCATACCCACAGATACTTGAGGTGACATTGGAGTATCTAGGTGATATTAGGGTTTTGGTTGATTTGTGTCTTAAGGTGTTATTCTAGTACGAACTCTATGATAGATCGAACGGAAAGAATAGCTTCATGTTATTTTACTACGGACTCTTGAATAGATCGATCGGAAAGGATAACTTTGAGGTGGTTTCATACCCTACAATAATCTCTTCGTTTGTTCTTCGCTATTTGTGACTTTGGAGTGACTCTTTGTTGCATGTTGAGGGATAGTTATATGATCCAATTATGTTATTGTTGTTGAGAGAACGTGCACTAGTGAAAGTATGAACCCTAGGCCTTGTTTCAACGCATTGCAATACCGTTTGTGCTCACTTTTACAATTAGTTACCTTGCCGTTTTTATATTTTCATATTACAAAAACCTATATGTATCATCCATATTGCACTTGTATCACCATCTCTTCACCGAACTAGTGCACCTATACAATTTACCATTGTATTGGGTGTGTTGGGGACACAAGAGACACTTTGTTATTTGGTTGCAGGGTTGTTTGAGAGAGACCATCTTCATCCTACGCCTCTTGCGGATTGATAAACCTTAGGTCATCAACTTGAGGGAAATTTGCCACTGTCCTACAAACCTCTGCATTTGGAGGCCCAACAACGTCTACAAGAAGAAGGTTGTGTAGCAGACATCAAGCTCTTTTCTGGCGCCGTTGCCGGGGAGGTGAGTGCTTGAAGGTATATATTTAGATCTTGCAATAGAATCTTTTTGTTTCTTGTTTTAGCACTAGTTTAGTTTATAAAAGAAAACTAAAAAAATATGGAATTGAGTTTGCCTCATACGCTTCATCTTTTTAATATCTTTCGTGAGAATGATGGAAAGGAAAATTGTGCTCGAGCGCTAGAAGAAGAAGTCTATAAAATGTTTGGCACTAAATCTTTGAATGATGAGCATGATTGCAATGTTGTTAGTATGAGCTCTTTGAATATCCATAGTACTAATGATGATGGCACTAGTCATGATGAAAATGTCTCTTATAAGTATGTCAACTTTTGTGGAGTGCATAGAGTTTGCAAGTACACACCAATTAGGGAAAAAAGATTTTGCAAGAGGAATAAGTATTTGGAAACTAAATGGTTGCAAGAAAGGCTAGCTGTTTGTGCTGAAAATTTAAACTTTCTTGGTCGTACTTGTGAACTTTCCAATGAACATGATCATTTCAGTACCCAATGCAAATTGTTTCATGATCGTATCGTGTCCAAAAATTGTGATGACTTGATTTCCCTTGCACATCATAATGAACTTAGTTTGCTCTTAGGTTATGAAGAAATGAAATGTATATCTAAGGTTATTCCAGAATTTTCCCTTGATAGAGTTCTTAATTTTGATCTAGAGGAAAATTATATGTAGTGTGTGGTGAATTGCATTGAAAATCCTTATATTGCCAAGTATATAAAGAAAACAAAACAAATAAAGGATGAAGAGAATACTAATGAAAGGTAAGAGGCTTCCCAATATCCTCCTATTATTTCTTATGATGAATCATGTAACGAGGAGGAGCCTTCTATTCAACCAATCTCATTAATAAGGAGCTCAAAAAAGAGGGTTAAACCCAACATGATGTGAAGAAGAAAAATAAAAGATGAATAAGCAAAGGTAAAAAGGTATCCCTACCAAATGATGTTGATCCTATTACTCATTGTGATGATGATAATTGCTATACTATTGGTGCTATCAATACTATTAATGATGAGAGTGATTATGCTTATGGTATGAAAAGGCACAATCTTGGGGATGCTATGTTTGATGAGAATGACATGATTGAGAATATATTTGCTGAAATTAATGTTTGTCCCAAGCTTGGGGATGCTATGTTTAATGAGGATGATATTTCTAGTCTCCCAAGTTTTGATATGCAAATTTATAATGATGATAGCATGCCTCCTACTTATGATGATTATATTGATGAAAGTGGGTTTGGAAGATTGTAAACTTTAGGAAGTACTAATCCCACTATTTTGGAGGATGTTGAATCTTATTGTGATAATTATGAAAGTGGATTTGGAGAGGTCATGACTTTATTTAGTAATGATTCCACTATCTTGGAAGAGGTTTCAATCGATTATGCTGAGAACAAAGTTGCTACTTATGATAATTATTGTGATGATACATATGCTATAAAAAGTAGTGATGATTATATTTATAAAACTTGTCATGATTATGATTACCCTTTTTCTGAACATTACTCTTTTAATGCGGAAAGAATTTATAGTATTCAAGTCTCTTATGATACTCCCACTATTCTGATTGAGAAGAATTTTGCTTATGTACAGAGTAGTAAATTTTCTATGCTTGTAGATCATGAAAAGAATGCTTTATGTGCTGGTTATATTGTTGAATTCATTCATGATGCTACTGAAAATTATTATGAGGGAGGAATATATGCTTGTAGGAATTGCAATAATATCAAGTTTCCTCTCAATGTGCTTAAAGTTTTGAAGTTATGCTTCTTTTGCCTTCCTATGCTAGTTGATTATTGTTCCTATAAGTTGTTTGCTCACGAAATCCCTATGCATAGGAAGTGGGTTATACTTAAATTGCTAGTCATATTCTTCATGATGCTCTCTTTATGTTTCAATTCTTATCTTTTATGTGAGCATCATTGAAATCATCATGCCTAGCTAGGGGCGTTAAACGATAGCGCTTGTTGGGAGGCAACCCAATTTTATTTTAGTTTCTTGCTTTTTGCTCCTGTTTAGTAATAAATAATTCATCTAGCCTATATTTAGATGTGGTTTTATGTTTTAATTAGTGTTTGTGCCAAGTAGAACCTTTGGGAAGACTTGGGTGAAGTCTTTGCGATCTTGCTGTAAAAAACAGAAACTTTTGCGCTCACGAGATTCGCCGCCAGATTTTACTGGAGAGTGCGATTAAGTTGATTCTGTCTGCAGATGATTAATAGACAAATTACTCTTGTCCACCAATTTATTTCAGAATTTTATGAGTTCCATAAGTATACGGTTTATGAAGATTACTACAGACTGTTCTGTTTTTGACAGATTCTGTTTTCTATGTGTTGTTTGCTTATTTTGATGAATCTATGAGTAGTATCGGAGGGTATGAACCATAGATAAGGTGGAATACAGTAGATATTACACCAATATGAATTTATAATGAGTTCACAACAGTACCTAAGTGGTGATTTATTTTCTTATACTAACGGAGCTTACGAGTTTTCTGTTAAGTTTTGTGTTGTGAAGTTTTCAAGTTTTGGGTAAAGATTCGATGGACTATGGAATAAGGAGTGGCAAGAGACTAAGCTTGGGTATGACCAAGGCACCCCAAGGTAATATTCAAGTAAAACCAAGAGCCTAAGCTTGGGGATGCCCCGGAAGGCATCCCCTCTTTCATCTTCATTCATCGGTAACTTTACTTGGAGCTATATTTTTATTCACCACATGATATGTGTTTTGCTTGGAGCGTCATTTTATTTTATTTTGTTTTACTTGCTGTTTGAATAAAATACCAAGATCTGAAATTATTAAATGTTAGAGAGTCTTCATATAGTTGCATAATTATTTAACTACTCATTGATCTTCACTTATATCTTTTGGAGTAGTTTTTGTCATTTGCTCTAGTGCTTCACTTATATTTTTTAGAGCACGGCGGTGGTTTTATTTTGAAGAAATAGATGAAATCTCTTGCTTCACTTATATTATTTTGAGAGGTTTTAGAACAGCATGGTAGTTTTCTTTGGTTATGAAACTAGTCCTAATATGATAGGCATCCAAGTGGGATATAATAAAAACTTTCATCGAAAGTGCATTGAATGCTATGAGAAGTTTGATGCTTGATAATTGTTTTGAGATATGAAGATGGTGATATTAGAGTCATGCTAGTTGAGTGGTTATGAATTTGAGAAATACTTGTGTTAAAGTTTGTGATTCCCGTAGCATGCACGTATGGTGAACCGTTATGTGATGAAGTCGGAGCATGATTTATTTATTGATTGTATTCCTTATGAGTGGTGGTCGGGGACGAGCGATGGTCTTTTCCTACCAATCTATCCCCCTAGGAGCATGCACGTAATACTTTGCTTTGATAACTTGTAGATTTTTTCAACAAGTATATGAGTTCTTTATGACTAATGTTGAGTCCATGGATTATACGCACTCTCATCCTTCCACCATTGCTAGCCTCTCTAATACCATGCACTTTTCCCCGGTATCATACACCCACCATATACCTTCCTCAAAACAGCCACCATACCTACCTATCATTGCATTTCCATAGCCATTCCGAGATATATTGCCATGCAACTTACCACCGTTTCGTTTACTATGACACGCTTCATCATTGTCATAATTGCTTTGCGTGATCATGTAGTTGACATCGTATTTGTGGCAAAGCCACCGTTCATAATTCTTTCATACATGTCACTCTTGATTCACCGCATACCCCGGTACACCGCCGGAGGCATTCACATAGAGTCATATTTTGTTCTAAGTATTGAGTTGTAATTCTTGAGTTGTAAGTAAATAAAGTGTGATGATCATCATTATTAGAGCATTGTCCCAAGTGAGGAAACGATGATGGATACTATGATTCCCCCACAAGTCGGGATGAGACTCCGAACGAAAAAAGGCCATAAAAAAGGAGAAGGCCCAAAAAAAGAGAGAAGGGACAATGCCACTATCCTTTTACCACACTTGTGCTTCAAAGTAGCACCATGATCTTCATGATAGAGAGTCTCCTATGTTGTAACTTTCATATACTAGTGGAATCTTTCATTATAGAACTTTGCTTGTATATTCCAATGCTGGACTTCCTCAAAATGCCCTAGGTCTTCGTGAGCAAGTGAGTTGGATGCACACCCACTAGTTTCCTTTGTTGAGCTTTCATACACTTATAGCTCTAGTGCATCCGTTGCATGGCAATCCCTACTCACTCACATTGATATCTATTGACGGGCATCTCCATAGCCCGTTGATACGCCTAGTTGATGTGAGACTATCTTCTCCTTTTTGTCTTCTCCACAACCACCATTCTATTCCACCTATAGTGCTATGTCCATGGCTCACGCTCATGTATTGCGCAAAGATTGAAAAAGTTTGAGAATATCAAAAGTATGAAACAATTGCTTGGCTTGTCATCGGGGTTGTGCATGATTTAAATATTTTGTGTGATGGACATAGAGCATAGCCAGACTATATGATTTTGTAGGGATAGCTTTCTTTGGCCATGTTATTTTGAGAAGACATAATTACTTTGTTAGTATGCTTGAAGTATTATTAATTTTATGTCAATATTAAACTTTTGTCTTGAATATTCTTGCCACAATAAAGAGAATTACAAGGATAAATGTGTTAGGTAGCATTCCACATCAAAAATTCTGTTTTTATCATTTACCTACTCGAGGACGAGCAGGAATTAATCTTGGGGATGCTAATACGTCTCCAATGTATCTATAATTTTGGATTGTTCAATGCTATTATATTATCTGTTTTGGATGTTTATGGGCTTTATTATGCACTTTTATATCATTTTTGGGACTAACCTATTAACCCAGAGCCCAGTGCCAATTTCTGTTTTTTCCTTTGTTTCAGTGTTTCGCAGAAAAGGAATATCAAACGGAGTCCAAACGGAATGAAACCTTTAGGAGCATGATTTTTGGAACGAACGTGACCCAGGAGACTTGGAGTTGAAGTCAAGGAAGCTTTGAGGTGGCCACGAGACAGGGAGGCGCGCTTGCCCCCCTGGGCGCGCCCCCACCCTCGTGGGCCCCTCGTGGCTCCCCTGACCAACTTCTTTCGCCTATATATATATCCATATACCCTAAAAACATCAGGGAGCAGAATAGATCGGGAGTTCCGCCGCCAGAAGCCTCCGTAGCCACCGAAAACCAATCTATCAGAGGGGGTATCCCTCTCCGGTGGCCATCTTCATCAACCCGGTGCTCTCCATGATGAGGAGGGAGTAGTCCACCCTCAGGGCTGAGGGTATGTACTAGTAGCTATGTGTTTGATCTCTCTCTCTCTCTTGTGTTCTTGAGGTGATATGACTTGATGTATCGCGAGCTTTGCTATTATAGTTGGATCTTATGATGTTTCCCCCCTCTACTCTCTTGTAATGGATTGAGTTTTCCCTTTGAAGTTATCTTATCGGATTGAGCCTTTAAGGATTTGAGAACACTTGATGTATGTCTTGCATGTGCTTATCTGTGGTGACAATGGGATATCACGTGATCCACTTGATGTATGTTTTGGTGATCAACTTGCGAGTTTCGTGACCTCATGAACTTATGAATAGGGGTTGGCACACGTTTTCATCTTGACTCTCAGGTAGAAACTTTGGGGCACTCTTTGAAGTACTATGTGTTGGTTAAATAGATCAATCTGAGATTGTGTGATGCATATCATATAATCATACCCACGGATACTTGAGGTGACATTGGAGTATCTAGGTGACATTAGGGTTTTGGTTGATTTGTGTCTTGTTGGGGATATTACTACTGGGCATAAACCGGCGAGGACAGGCCGGGTTAACTTCATCAGTAGTTGAGTATGATAAAAGCCCATGAGGGCAGATGAGGGCTAAAGGCCCATAATCGGTTTAAGGCCTATAGCTATAAACTGGCGTCGGTATGTAACTTGTGTTATAAGTTAGGAATAGTGGAGACCGAACCGGACGCATCTATGAGCCGATATCGGGACTCTGTAAACCGACAGGCGTCACCCATGTATATAAGGGGACGACCCGGCGGCGGTTCAGAGGGAGACAACGACTCGAGACATAGGCGAAGCTTATTCGCTCCCTAGTCATCAAAACACCCATCAATTCCATCACAACTAGAAGTAGGCTTTTACCTTCATTGAAGGGGCCGAACTAGTATTAGCTCTCTTGCATCCTTGTGTCCGCTTTAACCCCTTCAAGCTAACCCGTAGCGATGGCTCCACGACTAAGTCCTTTCTCTAGGACATCTGCCGTGAGAAAACCACAACAGTTGGCGCCCACCGTGGGGCTATCGCACGATGGTTTCCGGTTCTTGGAGGGCCGCTTTGAAGGACTCGAGGGCTATGCGGTAGGCCGGATGACTAAGAGTCGTCGCGGCAGGCTCTACATCGACGATGCAGGCTGGGGCCCCGAAGCCGGCTCAGTTGAGTACGGGTACCGGGTCCCCTTTGGTAGCATTCACGTTTTCTTTGGGAAATCGGTGAACCGGGCCCTGAGCCGGACATCTGCACCGACCTCGTCGAGACGGCTCAGCGTGCGCAATCCGCCCGGGTTAAACCGGCCATAAAGCGTGACTTCGTGGGAGTCATCCATGGAGGAAGTCATGAGGACGGATCGGGATTTCACGGGTCTACTGTCATTTGTTCCGGTGATGAATCTTCGACCGGAGAAACTGAATCTCTTTATCAGCTACAAGATGGCCGGATTGGGAGCTGTTCCGATGGCGACAGTATTCCGAACCCCTCTGATCTGCCCAATCGGGTTGGAGTATTCATGGCCGGAACACAAGCAGCGCTTCATTCTTCGACAGCTGCGGCAACAATTTCCGATTCAGCAACAGCAACGGCCGCCGGGGCAGGAGGCCCTATGCGGCCGCCGGCTCAGGTTCTATCAGAGCTATTTGATGCGTTGGCTGTGCTTATGGCGGAAGTTAATCCGCCAGATCAGGACATTCGCAATACAGAGATTGCAAAGGTAAAGGAACAGATCACCCAGGCCAAGGCGGATCTCGCGGCTGAGGACACCAGGATGGCCGCAGAGCGGGCTGCTTTAGACGCACAGGCCTACAGGCTTATGTTAAACCAGAGCTCATCACATGAAGTCAGGAGGAGGAAGCACCGGTCCCGCTAACCTCTGGTTTTCGAGGCCAGAGACCTTTTCAACACTCCAGGGCCAAGAGCCGGCAATCCGCTGGAGGGGAACCGTGCAGAAGCCCCTGGGACCGGTGCACCGGTTCAGCCTCGTCAGATCGACCCGCCTCGTCAAAACACCGTTGTACCTCAGGCTGCTTTAACACCCCCGGGTCACTACTCCAGCCCAATGGACAATCTTGTTGCCGCTGCTGCACGGCTGGAGGCCATTCCAATTGAAGGTGACTCGCCACAGGCAGTAGAGACACGGCGGGTCAAGGAACTTCTGAGGACCGCTTTGGCCCAACAGGAAGCATACTCGTACAGCCGCGACCGGATCCACTCGACCCCTCGTCCAAGCCGGTGCTATAGCAGACATATGGATGAACCGACAGTGTCGAGTAATGAACGACGTGGGGCACCCCGGGACAACAACCCGATGGGTGGTGCTGATGACGCTCAGGAAGTGGTGAACCGGGCCCGAGCGCGTAGGGAGGCCGAGTTAGCCGCACAGCATCAGGCTCGGCAGCTCACGCCGGTTCGTCCAACCATTTTGATCAAACCTGGTGTTACTTCTAGTTCTTTGGGGGAGCCTTGCCTCGTCCCCGCTTTACGCAATGTGCGCTTGCCCAAGGATTTCAAAGGCCCACGCAAGGTACCAAATTATATGGCGGATCAACCGCCAGAGACATGGGTAGAGAGCTCTGAGATGGCCATGGAGATGCTTGATGTGGATGACACGGCGTGTGCGAAATACTTCACCATGATGCTTGAAGGAACGGCCCGTACTTGGTTAAAAAGCTTCATGGGCCCAATTACGAGCCCGGTTTATCAACAATTTCAAGGATACCTGTAAACAGCCTATGTCGATAGTGGACTTAGCTGCATGCGTTCAGGAGGAAGGAGAGTCAACGACTCATTGGGTGCGCATGGTTTCACAAGTGTTGCACTCCTCGGACCGCATCAACGCGGACACCGCAGTGTTAACCCTAGAAGGCAACTGCCGGTTTGGGCCCCTGAAGTTGAAATTGGGACGGATGAAGCGTCATTGCACCGACATGGGGACCCTCATGGCCGCTTTGGTAAAATATGCTGATTCTGATAGTACCAAGGATCCCGAATCTGATGATGACAAGACAGGGAAGGGGAAGAAGAACAACAGCTCCGAAGGTCAGCAGCATCACTGGGTAGGCAATGGCGGAGGAGGCAAGCGTAAAGCGGATGTCAACATGGATTTTGTGGCTAATACAAACGTACAGGACAATGGCCAGCGGCGCAAGGGTAGGCCGAAAAATCGTAGTGGAGCACCCAACACCAACCCAAACCGCCTGAACTATCTGCTAAGCCAGCCCTGTCCAAGACATGGGACGAAGGAGGAGCCAGCAAACCACCTTTGGAAGGATTGCTTTATTATGCAGGAGTTCAAGAATTCTAATAATTTCCGGTATGATCATGGATCTAGCGGTGGCTCAGGGTCCGGGCCGGGTTACGGTGGAGGAAGTTCCGGTTCGGGATTTAATGGTAATCCAGGCAGACATAATGGTCAAAATAGTCAGAACAACCAGGGTGGTTACAACCAACAGTAGCAACAGTCAGGTTACCAAAGCAACCCAAAGCAGTTGAGTAATGGGCAATACCATGTCTTTACCACTAGCCTGGACAAGCGAGACCGGAAGGTTCAGAGGCGGGCAGTCAACTCTGTTGAACCGGCCACACCCCGTTATCTACGTTGGTCTGAACAGCCAATCATATGGAGCAGAGAGGATCACCCACTCCAGGTCGATAATCCGGGTCAGTTGGCTCTGGTGGTGGCGCCTCAGGTGGGAGGTTATAAGTTCACCAAGGTGCTCATGGATGGAGGGAGCAGTATTAACATCCTATACTATGAGACCTTCCGTCGTATGGGACTTACAGATAAGAATCTTAAACCGTCCAATACAGTATTCCACGGTGTAGTGCCTGGCAGATCAGCATATCCATTGGTAAGATAGCTCTTGAAGTGGCCTTTGGGGATGACCATGATTCCAGGTCGGAGACATTAATGTTTGAAGTGGTGAAAATCCAAAGTCCATATCATGCCCTGTTTGGGCGTCCGGCATACGCCAAGTTTATGGATCGACCCTGTTATGTGTATTTGCAGCTCAAGATACAGGGTCATAAGGGGACAATAACGATTCACGGAAGCCGCAAAATCGCTTTGGAATGCGAGGAAGGAGATGTGGCTTATGCAGAGTCGGTTTGTGCCACCGAGGAGTTGAAGTACTATAAAGACAATGTTGATCCGGCGGACATGACTCCGTTGAAGAAGCCAACTACGGACCATGATCCGGCCCTGAAGTTCAAATCGGCAGCAGAAACTAAGCTTGTTGACTTCGTACCTGGCGATTCGTCCAAGCAGTTCAGCATTAGTGCCAACTTGGATCCGAAATAGGAAAGCGCGCTCATCGAGTTCATCCGTGAGAATCGGGACATTTTTGCATGGAAGCCCTCTGACATGCCAGGTGTACCGAGGCAACTCGCTGAGCACACACTTAATGTGGATCCTAAATACAAACCGGTGAAACAGTTCCTACACCGGTTTAACGAAGAAAGACGCAAGGCGATTGGAGAAGAGGTGGCCAGGCTCTTAGCAGCTGGTTTTATTGTTGAAGTTTTTCACCCTGAGTGGCTTGCCAATCCGGTGCTAGTCCTTAAGAAAAACGGCACCTGGCGTATGTGTGTGGATTACACAGATCTTAATAAGGCTTGTCCAGCAGATCCTTTTGCCCTCCCCCGTATTGATCAAATCATTGATGCGACGACGGGTTGTGAGCGTTTAAGTTTTTTGGATGCATATTCTGGCTATCATCAGATCAAAATGGCAGTTAAGGACCAGGAGAAGACGACATTCATAACTCCCTTTGGAGCCTTCTGCTATGTGTCTATGCCCTTTGGGCTCAAAAGTGCCCAGGCAACTTATCAACGGTGTGTACAAAATTGTCTTCACAAGCAGATTGGCCGTAATGTACATGCTTATGTGGATGATATCGTGGTTAAATCCAGGGAGAAGGAGACTCTGGTTGATGATTTGAAGGAAACCTTTGATAACCTAAGGACGTACAAGATGATGCTTAATCCGGACAAGTGTGTCTTTGGTGTACCGGCGGGCAAGTTATTGGGTTTTCTGGTGTCCAACAGGGGAATTGAGGCTAATCCGGAGAAGATCACAACCATCACCTCCCTGGCTAAACCGAAGTGTATCAATGATGTTCAACGCCTGGCAGGCCGGATTGCCGCGTTAAGCCGGTTTATCAGCCGCCTTGGTGAGAAGGCGATCCCTTTGTATCAGATGTTGAAGAAGACGGATCAGTTCGTCTGGAGTTCTGCTGCTGATGAAGCGTTTGAGGACTTAAAGCGGCAATTGGCCAATCCGCCTGTGCTCGCCGCTCCCATTGACAAGGAGCCGTTACTGCTATATGTTGCTGCTAATGCTCGTGCGGTCAGCGTGGCTATTGTGGTGGAACGAAAGGAGGCAGGTAAGGAGCATCCGGTTCAACGTCCGGTCTATTATATCAGCGAGGTACTCATTGAGTCCAAGCAAAGGTATCCGCACTGGCAGAAGCTGGTGTACGGAGTTTTTATGGCAAGCCGGAAGCTTAAGCAATACTTCCAAGGGCACCCCATTACGGTGGTCAGTTCTGCTCCTTTGGGAGATATCATCCAGAACCGGGAAGCAACTGGCCGGATTGCAAAGTGGGCTATAGAGCTGGGGCCGTACGGTTTGAAATATGTGCCTCGGACAGCGATTAAGTCTCAAGCACTTGTTGATTTCATCAATGATTGGACGGAAATGCAAGCACCTGAAGAAAAGCCGGATCACACGTATTGGACCATCCATTTTGACGGATCCAGGCAGTTGGAAGGCTCGGGGGCTGGAGTCGTATTAACTTCCCCACGAGGTGATAAGTTTTGTTATGTTCTCCGTTTAATGTTCCCTTGTACTAACAATGCAGCTGAGTATGAAGCCTTGCTCCATGGTCTTCGGATGGCTAAGGAGATGAATCTAAGTCGAGTTAAGTGCTTCGGTGATTCGGACCTTGTGGCTCAGCAAGTGTCTGGCACTTGGGACTCCAAGGACCCACTCATGGCAGCATATCGTCGTGAGGTGGATATTGTTGCAGGTTATTTCAGAGGCTATCAGGTGGACCACGTGGACCGGCGGAAAAATGAAGCGGCGGACGCTTTAAGCCGGCTGGGCTCTCAGCGCAAACCGGTCCCACCCAATGTTTTTCTGGATGTGCTGCACAACCCGTCGGTGAAGATCCCTGGTGAAGAGGATTTGGCCATTCCTGATCCGGAGGCTCAATTGGTGGCAGTTCTTCATGTTATTCCGGATTGGACGCTTCCTTACCTGGCGTACAAGAACCGGGGCGAGTTGCCAGAAGATGAGATTCTGGCCCGGCAGATAATCCGGCGATCCAAGTCCATGGCTGTCATCAACGGTGAGTTGCATCATTGCAGTGTATCAGGAGCTTTTCAATGTTGCGTGTCTCCTGAAGAAGGCCGTGAAATTTTGCGTGAGATCCACGAAGGAGATTGTGGTCACCACGCCGGTTCAAAGTCTCTGGTGGCTAAAGCGTTTCGCCATGGTTTCTATTGGTTAACTGCTCATGCTGATGCGAAGGATCTGGTCAGACGATGTGATGGTTGCCAAAGGTTTTCAAGACTGCTCATGTACGGCTCAAGAATTGAGGATGATTCCAATTACTTGGCCGTTTGCGACTTGGGGACTGGATATGGTTGGGCCTTTCAAAAGGTCCAAAGATAAGAAGACCCACCTCCTGGTGGCGGTGGACAAGTTTACAAAGTGGGTGGAGGCAGAACCTGTTAGCAAGTGTGATGCGGCCACGGCGGTTCAGTTCATCAAAAAGGTGATTTTCCGGTTTGGCTTTCCGCACAGTATTATCACAGATAATGGTACCAATTTGTCCAAAGGTGCTATGAAGGAGTTCTGCGAACGGGAGCACATCCGGCTCGACGTTTCATCGGTAGCACATCCACAGTCCAATGGTCAAGCAGAAACAGCTAATCAAGAGATCTTGAGAGGCATCAAGCCCCGGCTCATGGTTCCTTTGCAGAGAACGCCGGGTTGTTGGGTAGAAGAATTACCATCTGTGTTATGGAGCATCAATACAACACCCAACAGATCAACAGGATACACACCGTTCTTCATGGTTTATGGAGCGGAGGCGGTTCTCCCCAGCGATATCCGTCATGACTCACCTCGTGTCACGGCTTATGTTGAAGCGGACAACGAGACAGCACGGCAAGATGCTTTGGACCGGTTGGATGAAGAGCGTGACATCGCAGCCGCCCGGTCGGCGATTTACCAGCAGGATCTTCGTTGTTATCACAGTCGCCGAGTCAGAACCAGAGCCTTCCAGGAAGGAGATTTGGTGCTTCGGCTCATCCAAGATCAGACTGATATGCATAAGCTATCCCCACCTTGGGAGGGGCCTTTCGTGGTCAGCAAGAATCTGCACAACGGGTCGTACTATCTGATCGATATTCGAGAGCATAAGGACTCACGTACATCAGAGGAGGAGACTAACAGGCCGTGGAATATAGCTCATCTTCGGCCTTACTATACCTGAGCCATTGGCTATACTTATGTACATACAATGTATATATTATGATTAAGTATAATAAACCGGAACCTCAGCTAAAGCGGGGTATCTGTTCTTTTACATCATGTGAGGTTACACGGAGTTGCTCTAAAGCGGCCTCCGGTTTACCCCTTGAGTTCGCTTTGCTAAAAGCATCGTGTTATATCACTTGGAGGATTGGTCGTGTCCGAACCAATACCATGCCTCTTGATAGGCGAAAGCCACCAGATCACTTGGGGACTTGGTCATGTCTGAACCAGTCATGCCTCTTGATCGGCCTAAGGCCACAGAATCACTTGGGGGCTTGGTCGAACCCGAACCATGACCACGCCATTTGGTCGGCATAAAATGCCACAAGAATCACTTGGGGACCTGGCTAACTAGAACCATAGTTACACCTAACGGGAGCTTGGTCGTGTTTGGCCATGGTTACGCCATTTGATCAGCTTAAATAAGTCTTTTTTGGCAAACGTTTTTTTCGTTGCTTTTGCTTCATACTTTTCTTTGAAGGGTTTTTTTTTGCTTTTTATTGTGTTTCTTAAACCGACAATTTTTTTTTCAATTGACGGAACACAGTTCACGTCAATCCGGAGGCTATTTGACCGGTTTAATCCGCGTTGTTAACATCCTCTTATGGAGTAACACGGTATTTATCGTAACCCGGCACGGTTTACATGGTAAACCAGCGTCATATATATATATACAGGAGCTGTTATCTCCTCCAACAGTATGGGTTTGCAAAACTCCGCTTCAAGATTGGCCAAGCCAACTTCACGCTCAATGACGGCAGGTATTATGTATCTCAAAATTTGGTCATACTTAAAATTTTGTTTTGATTTCATATATGCAGACATCATATTCCGCCTGACGGTACAACCACGGTGGCACTTGATGAATTTTTCATTTCAGAAAGGGTTTTGGAAAGTTCATTGCCATAGAAAGAACAAATTATGCACGAAGGCATATCAACATCAAAGGTATCAGCTAGCCTATTACAAGGCAACATGGTGCCCATAATAATATAATTGTTTTTCGCGAAGAAGAGGCAGTTTTAAACCGGCGTCCGGTTCAAGCTTGGTCACCAGCCTGGCCTGATGGTTGTGGGTCGTCCTGCGCCGCTTCAGCCTCCGTATCCCTACCCAGTGGCTGGAAATCCACAGTTGTCCAGTCGATTCCCATTAGTGCTTGAAAAACAGCTTCATCGTGGATCAGCAAGGACGGGTCAATATCAGGAGCGTAAGTATGCTTACGGATTGGAGGAATCAGATTTTCCGATTCATGGATTGGCGCAGCTATTCGCTTGTTCTGACTGTCATATTGCGCTTCATAACGAGACAAGTCTGCTTCCTCAGCCAACTGACAAGCTAGTGGACGCACCTCCCGGTTTATCGCTCGCAGATCCGCTTCATCGAATTCTGATTCGTCTTCCTTCAAGCTGGGATAGCCCTGAGCCGCTTCAACAGGATCAAAATCCGGCACCCAGGCTTTTGCCCGGATTAAAGCATTGATTGAGCCGATTCGAGCAGCAGATTTCTTTAGCTCTTCAATTCGGACAGGAAGCACCGACAGTTTCATCAACGTATCTTGAATCAAAGTAGGCGCCGGTTTGTTATGAGAGGCGGTACAGATGATCCACTGGGCACCAGTATACAATTGTTCAACCAATGTATAGGCGGCTTTTAGCCTCTTCCGTACATCTGACCCCAACTGACCAATGTGTGTCCCTGAAATACCATAAAGGGTTAATAAGCCAACGACTTTGTCAGAAGGCAGAGCCAATTCAGTAGGAAAATTGGCTTACCAAAGATAGCAGTAGTCATGGCATGCACGTGCCGCTTTATGCTGGTCAGTTCATCTGCCACTAGTTTTAGTGCAGCCTCAGCATCCTCTACTCGTTTGATCAAAGCGGATTTCTCAGTGGCCCAGTCCGCCCGCTTCTTTTTGAAGTTTTCCTTAAGTTGTTCCATGGCGCTTAAAGCACTGGCCAATTCCTCTTTTGCTTTGGAGGTTTCAGCTTGTTGGGTCTTCAGGGCTTCTTGAAGATCGATGACTTGGTTCTCTTTCGTCTTCAGCTCCGCCTGCATGCATACAGATATATGCTTCAGCAAACTGGTAGAAGGATTCAAGTACCAACCACATAACAAGTTATGCGCTTAGTACTTGGGGGCTAATGCATATTTGATCTAAAGCGGCCCCCGATTTACCCCTTCATCTTTCGATTGTTTACAAAGTCCCAAGATCAATACAAGTATTCAACTTGGCACTTGGGGGCTAATGGCTATTTGATCATATATATTCTGATACGGCAGTTTCAATTACTTAAAGTACCGGTTTAACTACGCTAAAGTTAAACCGGCCCTTGGGGGCTACATCAGCAAATTTCAAAGCAACAAGATTTATATTATTTAAGTCCCGGTTTGAAAGAATATTCCAAACCGGCCCTTGGGGGCTAGGAGAGTCAGGAATGGAAGCATACAAGCAAGAAGGAGCATATGGAAATTACCTCATATTTGTCTTTCATCATGTTGACCAGACCGGCTTCATAGTCACGGCTGGTATACAACCGGTTCAGATAGCCGGAATGGATATCTTGGGCGTTCAGAGCAGCGTAAGTCGTCAGATCAGCGTTCCACTTGCCTTTACCAAAGGCAGCAAGTTCTTCCTTGGCAGAATGTTTGGATAAAGCGACAGGATTGCTTGGCTCAGTATGGCCAGTGCCAGTAATGACAACTTCATCATCATTGGTACCGCCGGTTTGCACTGGAGCTGTTGGCTTGTCAGTAGGTTTTGCGGGACCGGTGGAGCTTTCAACCCGGAGGGAACCTGTGGGCTGATGGATAGGATCTGAAGTATCAGTAGGTCTTTCCTCAGCAGTAAGATCATCATCTGGTTGCGGTGGATCATTGGGAATATCCTCAGGAATAGCCGCTTCAAGATTGGGTGTGGTGCCTGGTTCAAGAATGACATCTTCTTCGGCCGCTTTATCCAGGCGGGCCTTCTTGCTCGGCCTAGGTTTGGCCCTGAGAAGAATAACAAAATTAAATACAGCATATGTTCTAAGGCAATATACTGCAAACATCACAATAAATATAGCTTACCCAAGCACCGTTTTGAGCGGTGGGAGCTGAGTAGCCGACGACTCGCCAGAAGATGAGTGGGAAATAACCTGATAATCGGAGTTAGACGGATTAAGAGGTTGACGAAAGCAGCCCGCTTTAGGACAAGCACTGACAAGCGAATTAGAGACCTCGGAATGACGTTTCCGAACCGGACTGTTCGGTAAACCGGCGGAGGTAACTACCTGGCCGCTGTGCCGGGTGGTGCGGCGAGCTTCGTGTTGTTTAGTCTTCATAAGAAGTTTAGGATCCAAATAAGCAAGAGGAGGAGAAAATTTAACTTTCCGGTTTGCCTGACGGTTTTTTTGTGAAGGCAAAGTTTCTGAATCGGAAGAGAGAATAATTACCTCTGCAACATCCGCATGGCTGGCTTCGGCATCATCCTGACAAATATCATCATCAATAAAATGCATGAAAAATAAACCAAGTGAGTCAAGCTCTACCTCAAGGTCCGGATTATCCACCTCGTCATCAGGGGCCGGATTAGAAGATGAAGTGGTTCTTTTCCGGTGGGCAGTCTTCTTCACAGCTTTAGGTTTTTGCCGGGTTGCTCTTTCCGGTTTATCTGCTTTCTCTGGTTTCTCCCGCGGCAGCTTTTTTCTCCAAAACGGATCATCGCCCTGATTATGCAGACACTGATATTAAAAACAATGACCAGACATATCAATAACAGATTCAGCAAAGAGAAAAATCAAAGTCTTACAGCTGGCGGTTTGTTGGTGGCACAGAAGGGAAGCAGGCCGGTTGTAGCGCAGATGTGCTCCGGTTCATTCAGTATCTTACGCACAGCTTCTGTGATCTCTTCACCGGAGAGCTGGAGTCTTGAATGTCGCAATGGGTCATCCACACTATCAGTATATTCGCACATCAAACCGGAGCGCTGACTAAGGGGCAGTATGCTCCATGATATCCAACAGCGAGCAAGGTCAACCCCTGTTAAACCGTTGGCCATAAAGGCTCTGAGCTTTGACAGCTGAGGAGCATATTTGCTTCTCTCCTGGGCACTCAATCATTGAGGAAAAGGATGGGTATTGCTGAGCCGCTCCGGACGAAAGCCAGGCAAGGGATTCTCACCAGCAGGGGAGGTGTCTTTGTAGTAGAACCATGTCTGATTCCACTCCTTGGGGTGACTGTGCAGCTTGGCGTGAGGGTATGTGACCTCTTTCCTTTTTTGAATCGCCATGCCACCCAACTCCGTATTAGAGCCATCAGTAAACTCAGTACGGCGGTTTAGATGGAAAAGATCTCTGAATAATTCCACTGTGGGCTCCTCTTGAAAGAACACCTCACAGAGCACTTGGAAGTGGCACATATTTGTAACAGAGTTGGGGCCAGTGTCTTGCGGATGGAGTTGGAAATCAGCTAGAACATCCCGGTAGAATTTAGAACCGGGCGGTTTAAAACCCCGGGCTAAGTGGTCTACGAAAACAACAACCTCTCCTTCTACAGGTATGGGGGGGCATTCTTTGCCAGGAGCCCTCCAATGGACGGTGTCTTTGCTGCCCAAGGCGCCAATCAGGACTAAATCATCCAGTTGATCCTCTATGACGCGAGAAGGGACCCAATTGCACTCATACACTTGCTTGGCCATGATGAAATCTACAAAGTACATTGATATGTGCAATGTTAAACCGGAAGCAGATCTATCTAAATTGGAGTTTATGAAGCAACAGCATCACGGCGGTTCAACAAGGGGACTAATGATATATGATAAGATTGCTTTTTCAAAGGTGAACCGCCTATGTGGTAAAGAGGATACAGATCTAAGGCAAGAATGACTAAGGAAGGTAAAAACAGATTTCATAAGGTCGCAGTGAAATTTTGGATCTACCGTAAGACAGGAAAATAAAAGGATTTAGACCTAAAAGGTTGATCTCAAAGCAATTCACAAGGGACCAGATCAATGTTTTATGCGCATAAAGTTTTGCTTTGGTAGCAGAAGATAAGCCGTTACGGGGAATACATCAGGTTTGAAGTTTTATTCATGGGCTAAAGAAGAAACAAAGGAAGAACAGCGCCAGAGTCTCGATGAACTTCGACGAACGAGGAAACCCTAGAACAGATCTACGGGGGAAAGGAAAAAAGATTTACCGGAGCTGAGGAAGAAGAGGAAGATCGCCATGATGCTCTGGTGTGCTCAGGTTGATGCAGCGGCCAAGGTTGATGCAGAGGTCGACGGTGGCGGCGGACCTCCGAAGCTGGGCAACGCGAAGAAGATGAAGCAGAAGGGGTCAGAGGGAAAGAGAAAGGAAATGACCCTTCGGTCCTATTTATAAAGAAAGGGATATGTCAGGCGCGAGAATCAAGGAGCCGCGAGTTTGGAAACGAAGTTGCGGCCTTAATTACCGCAGGCTTGTTAACATGATAAGGTTTTTTATAGCCAGTGACATCACACCGGTCCACCGCGAGCAGAGAAGATGACATCACGGCGGTTCAACAAAATACAAGAAGATGTTGAAGATGAAGATATTTGCTAAGAATTGACATGAACATGTTCAAATCAATTTGGGGCCTAATGTTGGGGATATTACTACTGGGCGTAAACTGGCCAGGACAGGCCGGGTTAACTTCATCAGTAGTTGAGTATGATAAAAGCCCATGAGGGCAGATGAGGGCTAAAGGCCCATAATCGGTTTAAGGCCTATAGCTATAAACCGGCGTCGATATGTAACTTGTGTTATAAGTTAGGAATAGTGGAGACCGAACCGGACGCATCTATGAGCCGGTATCGGGACTCTGTAAACCGACAGGCGTCACCCATGTATATAAGGGGACGACCCGGCGGCGGTTCAGAGGGAGACAACAACTCGAGACATAGGCAAAGCTTATTCGCTCCCTAGTCATCGAAACACCCACCAATTCCATCACAACTAGAAGTAGGCTTTTACCTTCATTGAAGGGGCCGAACTAGTATAAACTCTCTTGCGTCCTTGTGTCCGCTTTAACCCCTTCAAGCTAACCCGTAGCGATGGCTCCACGACTAAGTCCTTTCTCTAGGACATCTACTGTGACAAAACCACGACATGTCTTAATGTGTTATTCTAGTACGAACTCTATGATAGATCGAACGGAAAGAATAGCTTCATGTTATTTTACTACGGACACTTGAATAGATCGATCAGAAAGGATAACTTCGAGGTGGTTTCGTACCATACAATAATCTCTTCGTTTGTTCTCTGCTATTAGTGACTTTGGAGTGACTCTTTGTTGCATGTTGAGGGATAGTTATATGAGCCAATTATGTTATTATTGTTGAGAGAACTCGCACTAGTGGAAGTATGAACCCTAGGCCTTGTTTCAACGCATTGCAATACTGTTTGTGCTCACTTTTACCATTAGTTACCTTGTTGTTTTTATATTTTCAGGTTACAAAAATCTCTATCTATCATCCATATTGCACTTGTATCACCATCTCTTCGTTGAACTAGTGCACCTATACAATTTACCATTGTATTGGGTGTGTTGGGGACACAAGAGACTCTTTGTTATTTGGTTGTAGGGTTGTTTGAGAGAGACCATCTTCATCCTACGCCTCCTGCAGATTGATAAACGTTAGGTCATCCACTTGAGGGAAATTTGCTACTGTCCTACAAACCTCTGCACTTGGAGGCCCAACAACGTCTACAAGAAGGTTGTGTAGTAGACATCATTACCATGAACCTCACACGCACAGTTCGGGACCCCCTACCCGAGATCTGTCGGTTTTGACACCGACACTCCGGTTTGTGAGAAGCATATACCCAAACCTGCCCCAAATGGGACAAAATTTGTACCATGGCATGTTGATGCCGCTCCATGATAGCATGCCAAGTTTCATGAATTTCAGATGAGTTTTGGATTTACTAGAAATTAAAAACCAGCCATCTCAATGTTTTGCCGGCAATCGATGGTGCCCCAGTGTTTGAAATTCATTCCCATTTCTTGCATGGGACCTAAGCATGCACCCAAGGACACATATTTGATTTTTCAACCAATTTATATGCACTCAAGCATGTGCATGTAGTTAAAATTTGAATTATGCACATAAAATGCATTGAAAACTTAGTTAATGCATAAAAATGTCCAATTGAACCCCAAAAATCACAAAAAATTGACACAACACTCCTGTTGTTCTATGTTGACACGAGAAAAAAACTTGAAAGCAATAAGAGGAAATGGATATCGTTTCGTCCCCAAAGTTGGGACGTTCCCTACCGAAAACCATCATGCTTGTTGTGAGAAGCTCCGGTTTGTGAGAAGCATATACCCAAACCTGCCCCAAATGGGACAAAATTTGTAGCACGACATGTTGATGCCGCTCCATGATAGCATGCCAAGTTTCATGAATTTCAGACGAGTTTTGGATTTACTAGAATTTAAAAACCAGGCATCTCAATGTTTTGCCGGCAATCGACGGTGCCCCGGTGATTGAAATTCATTCCCATTTCTTGCATGGGACCTAAACATGCACCCAAGGACACATATTTGATTTTTCAACCAATTTATATGCACTCAAGCATGTGCATGTAGTTCACATTTGAATTATGCACATAAAATGCATTGAAAACTCAGTTAATGCATAAAAATGTCCAAATGAACCCCGAAAAATCACAAAAATTCACACAACACTTGTGATGTTCTATGTTGACACGAGAAAAAAACTTGAAAGCAATAAGAGGCAGTGGATATTGTTTCATTCCCAAAGGTGGGATGTTCCCTACCAAAAACCATCATGCTTGTTGTGAGAAGCTCCGGTTTATGAGAAGCATATACCCAAACCTGCGCCAAATGGGACAAAATTTGTACCACAACATGTTGATGCCGCTCCATGATAGCATGCCAAGTTTCATGAATTTCAGACGAGTTTTGGATTTACTAGAATTTAAAAACCAGGCATCTCAATGTTTTGCCGACAATCAACGGTGCCCTGGTGTTTGAAGTTCATTCCCATATCTTGCATGGGACCTAAGCATGCACCCAAGGACACATATTTGATTTTTCAACCAATTTATATGCACCGGAGCATGTGCATGTAGTTCAAATTTGAATTGTTCACCTGAAACGGCTAGAAACCCAATTTAATGTACAAAATGTTCAAACAAACCCTGAATAATTCCAATTGTTTTACGACACACATATATTTGCATGTTCACTCCAGATAAAAGGTATAGCAATTAAAACACCGTCCATTGCCGTTGTGACCCCATTATGTAATTCAAATCAAGATGAAAAATCAAGTTGATCGCACACAGTTTATTATCAGCAACCATGTGAGATGTAGTACAAAATATCTTGGAGTGCTGTGGTGTATAGTACGCCTATGGCTTACGCGAGAAGTTGCGTCGGCTACAGTCCACAGCCGGCGTCTCAAGCACACTAGCTCGCTCCCGAAATATCATTTGACTGTTCAATCATCAACGGTGAAAGATGGGCACGTGGACCCACATTGTGAGGGCAACTTCGGTGGCCCTCTCCGGCGAGAGCGCGGCCGCAGCCGCCTTGCGCATGCTAACAAGGTGCATGAGCGCAGCCGCAATCTGCGATCGGGCAGCAAAGGCAGCCCAAACGGCCGTTGTTGCTTCTTAGGTGGCGGCAGCAACATCTGCCTCGGGGATAGCAACTGGCGAGAGCGGCACAAAAGTTGTCCATTCTGCAGCGGCGTCCTTAGCCCTGATGGAGGCCGCCCACGACCATGTCGAGGCCGCCCACGCCCAGCTCCTGGAGGTCATCGCACAAATCGAACGAAGCTTCTCCAACAACAGTCGGCAACCCACGACCGAAGAGCAGGCAATCGCCGAGAGCGTTCAAGCAGCCATCCGTTCCTCCGCCGCATACCTTGCAACGACGAAGCCCGTAGCCCAGATCGCATCCGCCCATGCCCAGCTCTTGGCGGCCTTTTCCAAAGAGATGGTGGATGCGGATGGCGAGATGCTTGCCGAATATGGTGCGATGGATGCCATGGAGCCTCTTCCCCACGAGACCATCGGGCGCGAGCTGGACATGGAGGTGGCAGCGGAGATCAACAAGCACTAGCCATGGTAGTACTCTTTGTTTTGTTTAATTAAGAGTGTCAGTCTTTAATTTGTTAGAGTAATGTTTAGGTCAGCTAGCTTTGTTTAATTGCTGAACTTGCTCGATTAAGAAGTGTGGGTGTGTTGTAGTCTCCTTTGTGTACCCAAATTATGCAATGACGTGGATGACCACTATAACCATGGAAATTCAAACCAAAACTTTTGACGTTCAAACTCATCACACACGTGTTAAGCTATCTGAATTGTTTGTGATGTCCACGTATCGTACACAATTCTGAATAAGGGACCGTGTCTGATGACACTCTGTGCGCCAGTTTTTTGGCTGAAGCGATTCAAAATTTTCGGCTTCCGCGGAAATTTCTACCTCCCCGCCCCCTCCCCCTTACCAAAAGCCACATTTTCCCTCTTTCCGCCTTACTTTCCAAGTTGAAACCTTCACTCCTTGCTTGCAACACCGCCGCCTCCTCACCGGCGACCCTCCTTCACGCTGCTCGGCCTCCTCTCTCCAGGCAGGTAATTCACACACGACCCCCATCCTCCTCCTCCTTCCACATCCCACATGCCCCGACAGCCGGCGCGAGCGCGACACCTTCCACCCAAATCACCGACCCCGCCACCAAAAAAGCGCCAGCCTAAGCCATGGTGCACGTAGTATAGCCAGGACCTCAAGGAGCATTTGGCAGCAGAGAAGCAAATCGCGGCCGCACACGCGGGTGAGGTCGCGATGGCTGCCATTCGTGCCGACCCCCAGATCTTGAAGGAGCACCTTGCAAATTGCTAGCTAGCCAGTTAAGCATGCTCGGTTTACCCGTTGCGTGTGCTGCTCCTGCCTTTCCTTCACAAATTCTAGTGAACTGTGCTATCTAATTTCACCATGCAATCTATTGCTCTAGTGTATATGTTCTATATGTCGTGTAGTGTGGTGCTCACTTATTAACTGTTTTGTTAATTAGTTGTTGTCTTCACTTTTCTGTTTGGTTCAATTCTGCAAATGTGATGTTCAATTCTTCAGGCTGCAATGTTGTATTGTCTTCCATGTGAGAAATAAATCATATTTATCTTTACAAAATTGTGGGTGCATTCTGTTATTGTATACCATGTGAGGAATTTATTGAATTTGGGTATAGTAAATACATGAGAAACAAATACAATTGGTTGTAGTTAACTGTTTGGTTTACTCTCTGATCTTCTATTAGGAGCATGTTATATTGTGCAATGTGGTGCTCAGTTAATGTTTGGTTCATTTGTTGTGGTGTTTAGTTAACTGCTTAGTTCAATTCTGCAATGCGATGTCCAATTGTCGTGGGTAGAATTTTGTATTGTTGTGCATGTGAGGAATAAATCGAATTTGGCTGCACTTAATACATGAGAAACATATACAAGTTATATATTTCCTAGTTCTTAATCATGCTTGGTTTGGGTAAGTGGGTTTTTCGTGTGGCTTCAATTAATCTGATGAATCTGTAATGTGCTTATTTTTCATCAACATATTTTACTGATAGCATGCGAACCCTTACTTAACCTGATGACTAACTGCCTTATATGCATTGCAGGGAAACAATGGGAAGCACTAAGGTTTACAATCGAGGTTAGCACATGCATGGTCCGTTGTCTAATAGCACATTACTGTGAAATTGCAGGAACCATTCTAATATTTTGGTTTTTAACAATTTGGTCTTCACATGTAGGTCCTGCTGTCAGAGGTTTTGACCCACTGTTTGACCCTTTTTGCATATGGGGAAATGAGTTGTCCATGAGTATCAATCAAATCAAGAAACTCAGAAAGATTGTTAGGATAAAGAAATTAGCGATAAAAAACAACAAGATCTTTGTCTGCACAATGGAGAAGACATCAATTCACTACAAGATGGTACTAACTATTATACCTTGCCTTTTTTTATTCCTTTGCCCCATTTCCAATATAGAGAAGATATTTATGCACATCCTTGTTTTTAGGCCTTTCCAAAGCAGTTCACTAATGATTACCTCTCAAACCACCTCTATGGTCAGGAGGCAAGGAAGGTTTTCATACAACACCCACGGTTCAATATTGAAGTGTTCCTGAAGAGGACGAAGGACGGACGGTCAATCATCCACAGGCACTGGCCTAAAGTTGTGAAGACCTTCAACATGAATGAAGGCTCAATATTCGCATTCCGCTTCAGCAGTTTTCTAGATGAGATGCGTCTGTCTATATACCATCTATGATGCTAATTTTGAAAGGTTCTACATGTTGCATGTGGAACTTGTTGCTGGTGCAGTTGTGTAATGGGGTTGCTGAGTGCTGAAGCTATATCATGTTGTACTCTGATGTATTTAAATTATGAAATTATGCTTCCTTAATATGGACATGAAATATATTGTGTGCTTAATATGAAATGTCAATTATATTTATAAATGGATTATGAATGATCGGATAATTAGCCTGCTAATGGCGAATTAGCCTGCTAATTATGTTTTGCTATTGCAAACAGTTGTTGAAAAAATACCGTGGGTGATGACCTCAGGCAACGCACACAGTTTCTAGGAATAAACCGTGTTGGATCAATGAACAATCACACACGACTTTCTCTTGAAAACTGTTTGCGTTAGGCCACCTTGTGCAAATGTTTACCACATAAAAACTATGTGTGATGGACAGCCTTTGCCAAACAGTTTCTTCTACGGATCGTGTGTGATATATTCAATAACGCAAACGATTTAACGGGAAAAATTGTGTGTGATGTACCTATGAACAGAAACGTTTTCCTTGGAGCGACTGTGTGGGATGTGCATACAAACGGAAACGTTTAGCAGGGACTGACTGTGTGGGATGTACTTGCGACCGGAAACGATTTCACCTTATAATTGTATTTTTAGATCTACTATAGGTATTTCCGTATTTGAGTGCTCGCCAGTTGCACACGACCTCATTTTGCCGAACATGTGTGCTAGGAGGGCATATCCCCGACGGTTTCTGGGTCGTGTGGGAAGGACCCCCCCTATCGCCCACACTCACTTGGCGACGGTTCCAGATGCCGTCGCGGAAAGGGGTTTTAAACCATTTGTTTAGAATTGACGTGCACTAGTGGTTGTTCTGAACACCAGTGACAGAAATATTTAGTACGGTAACACAGATCCTATCTCTAGAGATTCAACAGGTGTAGTCATTAAGTGCCCAATGCTCTTTTCTGATTATTGCAATCTTAATTATCGAGGCAATCCCATGAGATAGATAGGGCTTTCAGTTATACAACTCACGCTTGATGCATGACACGTGTCGGTCATGACTTAATTTGGACACATCCCCAATTTGGTTCGTAACAAGCACATCTAGATGGGTGACTTCTAGTGCACAAATTAAGATCATATTTGGTCCCATCACAAATAAATGGTTGTAAGCATTAAGACCTCATACCTATAAATATTTTGATCACAACTGTTCTCCTATAGTTTCTTTGATTTTGGCCTGGCCAAAAGCTGGAATAGTTTCTTTAACAAAATCTTGCTTGAGACCCTAGCTTCAAGTGGATCCTTCTCCTATGGGTTCGATTACACAGGGCCACCTCTGCAAAAAAGGGAGAGGATCCTTGTTGCTTTATTTCTGGATCACCGAAGGAAGTACTCAAGCCTTTTTCTAGCGCCATTGTCGGGGAGGATTTTGTGTCTATAGTCTTTGTGTTTAGATTTTGTTAAATTTTAGTTTTAGTTTTTGCTTTAGTTTAAGTTTTACTTTTTTCGCAAGTCTTGTCATTTGAAAACACCAAAAAGGTTATGATGGCTCGTAATCTTGGAAGTTTTGCTACTCCTAGCAACAACTTTATGCGTGAACCAATAGCACAACATGATGTTGCTGCCACTGAGTATGGGATAAAACCAAACCTAGTCTTTATGGTCCAACAAGACCAATTTGGAGGCTTTGCTTCTAAGGATGTCGGTATGCACTTGCATAATTTTACTGAATTGTGCAACATGACACGCATCATAGATTATGATCCTGGCGCTTTGAAGTTGTGTCTACTTCCTTTCTCTTTGAGAGGAAAAGAAAAATAATGGCTTATAGCTTTACCTAGAGGTAATATAATTTATGGGATGATTGTTGTAGCTAGCTTTTATCTAAGTTTTGCCCATCTGCAAAAATAATGCAACATCATTCTCACATAACAAGTTTTAAGAAGCAGGATCATGAGCCACTAGCGCTGGCTGGGATCGTATGAAGGAAGCCATGAGGAATTGTCCACATCATGGAATGGAAGAATGGTCGATCCTTCATTTGTTTTATAATGGTCTAAGTCCTATGCCAAAAACTACGCTTGATACAATTGCAGGAGGGACTATTATGGTTAAGCCCATAGATAATGTTAATAAACTACTTGATGATATGCAAGAGAATCATGCGCAATGGCATGTTGAAAGAACCACCTGATAGCGGCTTTAAGCTACGTCAGTATTTCCCCAAAGAGGAAGGGATGATGCAGCACAACAACGGTAGGTATTTCCCTTAGTGATGAAACCAAGGTTGTCGAACCAGTAGGAGAACCAAGCAACAACACATAAACGGCACCTGCACACAAATAACAAATACTCGCAACCAACGTATTAAAGGGGTTGTCAATCCCTTTCGGGTAACGATGCCAGAAATTGGCAAACGCACGTGAATAAGTTGTAGTAGATTGATAGATCGAACGCCAAATAAGATAAATAAGAATAAATCGCAGCAAGGTATTTTTGTATTTTTGGGTTTAATAGATATGAAAATAAAAGGCAAATAAAATAGATCGCAAAGGAAAATAATATGAGAAAGAGACCCGGGGGCCGTAGGTTTCACTAGTGGCTTCTCTCGAGAAAAATAGAAAACGGTGGGTAAACGAATTACTGTTGGGCAATTGATAGAACTTCAAATAATCATGACGATATCAAGGAAATGATCATTATATAGGCATCACGTCCAAGATTAGTAGACCGACTCCTGCCTGCATCTACTACTATTACTCCACGCATCAACCGCTATCCAGCATGCATCTAGTGTATTAATTTCATGGAGAAATGGAGTAATGCAATAATAGCAATGACATGATGTAGACAAGACCTATTTATGTAGAAAAAGACCCCATTGTTTTATCCTTAGTAGCAACGATACATATGTGTCGGTTCCCTTCTATCACTGGGATCAAGCACCGTAAGATCGAACCCACTACAAAGCACCAATTCCCATTGCAAGATAAATAAATCAAGTTGGCCAAACAATCCCCAAATATCGGAGAAGACATACGAGGCTATAGGAAATCATGCATATAAGAGATCAAATAAACTCAAATAACTTTCATGGATAAAAAGAGATAGATCTGATCATAAACTCAAAGTTCACCGGATCCCAACAAACACACCGCAAAAGAGTTACATCATATGGATCTCCAAGAGACCAATGTATTGAGAATCAAATGAGAGAGAGGAAACCATCTAGCTTCTAACTATGGATCTGAAGGTCTAAAAGAACTACTCACGCATCATCACAGAGGCACCAATGGAAGTGGTGAACCCCTCCGTGATGGTGTCTAGATTGGATCTGGTGGTTCTGGCCTGTGCGGCAGCTGGAATTGACTTTCTTCGACTCCCCTAGGGTTTCTGGAATATTGGGGTATTTATAGAGCAAAGAGGTGGTGCGGGAGGCCACCAAGGTGGGCACAACCCACCAGGGCACGCCTGGGGGGGGGGGGGGGCAGGCGCGCCCTGGTGGGTTGTGCCTCCCTCGGGGCACCCCCTGGGTGCTTCTCCGTCCCATTGGATGTCTTCTAGTTCATAAAAATTCCACAAAAAGTTTCACTGCATTTGGACTCTGTTTGGTATTGATTATCTGCGATGTAAAAAACATGCAAAAAAATAGCAACTGGCACTTGGCACTATGTCAATAGGTTAGTACCAAAAAATGATATAAAATGACTATAAAATGATTATAAAACATCCAAGATTGATAATATAACAACATGGAACAATAAAAAATTATAGATACGTTGGAGACGTATCAGCATCCCCAAGCTTAATTCCTGCTCATCCTCGAGTAGGTAAATGATAAAAACAGAATTTTTGATGTGGAATGTTGCCTAACATGTCATATCATATTCTTTTCATTATAGCATGGACATTTGGACTTTTATATTGTTCAAACCAATAGTCTAGTTTTGACATGATAACTTAAATACTCAAGCTGATCAACAAGCAACCATGTCTTTCAAAATATCGACGCTAAAATAAGTTATCCCTAACCCATCATGCTCAATCATTGATCCATTCATGAAACACACTCACATATTAACTACACCCAATGCTCAAGTACGATCATAGTGCCTCCTTGTTGGTGCTTTTATAAGAGAAGATGGAGACTCAAATTCAAAAATAAAAAATGCATAAAGTAAAAGAAAGGCCCTTCGCAGAGGGAAGTAGGAATTTGTAGAGGTGCCAGAGCTCAAAGCGAAATTGAGAGATAAAGACATTTTGAGAGGCATACTTTTCCCACCAACGAAAACGACTAAGAGTTCCCAACACTTTCCATGCTAGATATATCATAGGCGGTTCCCAATCAGAAATTAAAGTTTATTCCCTTTTCCACCATACTTTCACTTTCCATGGCTAACTGTATCCACGGGTGCCTTCCATACCAACACTATCCAAGGAATTTATTATTTGACAACATAAAGTAAATTCATTTTTCATTTCGGGACTGGGATCTCCAATACCTTTCCCTTACTCTCGTGCAATGACAAGTGAATATACACTCATCGTGAGAATAACACATCTAGCATGGAAAATATTAGCCACCCCTCACCGCCTCGCGAGCGGTACGGGCACACAAAAGAGAAATTTATTTTGAATATTAGAGAAGGCACATACAAATTTGCTTAGAACGACAAAAGAATACCGCATATAGGTAGATATAGTGGACTCATGTGGCAAAACTGGTTTAAAGGATTTTGGATGCACAAGTAGTGATCATACTTAGTGCAAAATGAAGGCTAGCAAAAGATTGAGAAGCGACCAGCCAAGAAACAAATAATCTCATAAGCGAGCATTAAGTATAATTAACACTGAATAATGCACAACAGGTAGGATATAATTTCATTGCATAACTATTGACTTTTGTGCTTTCATAGGGAATCACAAACCTTAACACTAATATTCTTACTAAAGCATAATTACTCATCAAGATGACTCGCATATCAAATCATCATATCTCAAAACAATTACTAAGAATCAAGTTTATTTTGTCCAATGATCTTCATGAAAGTTTTTATTATATCCTTCTTGGATATCTATCACTTTGGGACTAATTTTCATGTGTTGCTTTTGACAAGCTCAAACAAATATACGTCAAGATCATGAGTATAAAATTTCTTTCTCTCAAATTAATTTAAGTGAAGCAAGAGATAATTTCTTGAAAATTTTACTAACTCTCAAATAAATCTAAGTGAAGCAAGATAGAATTTCTTCAAAAAATACTAAATCACACTGCGCTAAAAAGATATAATTGAAGCACTAGAGCAAATCCATAGATCATAAAAATTTAAGTGAAGCATAGAGAGCAATTCTAACAAGTCATGGCATAATTTTGGCTCTCTCAAATAGGTGTGTACAGCAAGGGATCAAGACTAAAAATACAAAATAAAACAAGCAAAGACTCATATCCTACAAGACGCTCCAAGCAAAACACATAGTATGTGACGAATAAAAATATAGCTCCGAGTAAAATACTGATGGTCGTTAGAAGAAAGAGGGGATGCCACTCGGGGCATCCCCAAGCTTAGTTGCTTGCTCTCTTTGGATAATAGCTTGGGATGCCGGGGCATCCCCAAGATTAGGCTCTTCTTACTCCTTATTCCTTCATCCATCGTAAGATAACACAAAACTTGAAAACTTCAATCACACAAAACTCAACAAAACCTTCGTGAGATCCGTTAGTATAAGAAAACAAATCACAACTATAAGTGTTGTAGAAAATCAGTTCATATTTTATTCTTGCATTATATCTACTACATTCCAACTTTTCTATGGCAAAAACTCATCAAATAAAACCATAGAATCATCAAAACAAGCACACAATGCAAAGAAAGCAGAATCTGTCAAAAACATAACAGTCTGTAGCAATCTGGATATTTCGAATATTTCTGTAACTCCAAAATCTCTGAAACATTAGGATGACCTGGGAAATTTGTATATTAATGTTCGCAAAAAGAATTGGTATTTTATCGCTCTCTGGTTAGAAATGATAATTGTTTTCGTGAGCGCAAAAGTTTCTGTTTTTCAGCAAGATCAAACAACTATCACCCAAGAAGATCCTAAAGGCTTTACTTGGCACAAACACTAACTAAAACATAAAACAAACAATTATAACAGTAGCATAATTGTGCTAACACTCAAGAACGGAAAGAAAAAAGTAAAAATAAATTGTATTCATTGGGTTGCCTCCCAACAAGCGCTAAAGTTTTACGCCCTTAGCTAGGCCCAAAGCAAAGGATCTAAGTTTTGTCATCTTTGTTTCGAGATCCACAAGATTCCCTCATGATTGATTCATATGGTGGCCTAATTATTGTTCTAGGGAATTTTTACATACCCTTCCTCAAAGGAAATTGGAACTTAATATTGCCTTCTTTCATATCAATCACGGCACCGATAGTGCGTAAAAATGGTCTACCAAGAATAATTGGGCAAGACGGATTGCAATCAGTATCAAGAACAATAAAATATATGGGCACATAATTCCTATTTTCAATAATAATAACATCATTAATTCTTCTCATAGGATTTTTAATAGTAGAATCCGCCAAGTGAAAATTTAAAGAACATTCTTCAATATCGGTAAGATCAAGCACATCACATAAAGTTTTCGGAATTGTAGAAACACTAGCACCCAAGTCACACAAAGCAAAACCCTCATAATTTTTAATCTTGACTTTGATAGTAGGTTCCCATTCATCATGCAATTTTCTAGGAATTGAAACTTCTAATTCCAACTTTTCTTCTAAAGCTTTCATCATAGCATCAACAATATGTTTAGTAAAAGCTTTATTTTGTTCATAAGCATGGGGTGAATTTATCATGGATTGCAACAAATAAATACAATCAATCAAAGATCAACTATCATAATTAAAGTCTTTGTAATCCAAAAGAGTGGGTACATCACTAGTTAAAGTTTTGACCTCTTCAAACCCACTTTTATCAATTTTCTCAACAAGATTCTCACCCTCCGAATTATCGGGACGCGTTCTAACTAAAGTTGACTCTTCTCCAATCCCTTTTTTGTCAATTATAACTTTACTAAACAAGGAATCAATAGAAGAAACACCAATCATTTTCAGATCTTCATCACTTTTACGAAAGTAATCACTAGAAAACGTTTTTTTTCTAAAAATTCTCTTATAGCTCTAAGCATAGCGGTTCTTTTCTTACTTTCATCCATAGAAACAAAAAGAGCTTTAATTGATTCCTCAACCTTAGGCACAAAAATTTTCATCTTGAGATTTTCTACATCATGAGAAATTCTATCAACACTTCTAGACAAATCATCATGCTTATTCAACTTTTCTTCTATGGTAGTGTTGATAGCTTTTTGTCAGTTGATAAATTCTTTAATATTATTCTCAAGATCAGAGGTGTTCCTATTATTATTATAAGAAGGATTTGCATAGGACTTACCATAATTAAGAGGAATTACTAGGAAAAGTCCTAGGACTAAAATTACCTCTATAAGCATTGTTATTGAAATTGTTTCGCGAGATAAAATTCACATCTACAACATCACTATTTTGCTCAATCAAAGTAGACAAAGGCGTATCATTGAAATCAATAGGAGCACTTTTACTAGCAACCAATTTCATAAGAGCGTCAACTTTTTCACTCAAAGAAGAAATTTCTTCAACCAAATTAACTTTTTTTACTAGTAGGGGCTCTTTCGGTATGCCATTGTGAATAATTCGCCATAATATTATCAAGAAATTTGGTGGCTTCACCCAAAGTAATTTCCATAAAGGTACCAACCGCGGCGAAGTATAAAAGATTACGAGAAACAAAATTCAACCCCGCATAAAAAAATTGTATGATCATCCAAAGATTTAACCCATGAGTTGGGCAATTCCTTAGCATCATTTTAATCCTTTCCCAAGATTTTGCAACATGCTCATGTTCAAATTTCTTGAAACTCATGATCTGGGTTTGCTACCTCTTGAGCACTGCGTTGGTTTTCCCTTGAAGAGGAAAGGGTGATGCAGCAGAGCAGTGTAAGGATTTCCCTCAGTTTTTGAGAACCAAGGTATCAATCCAGTAGGAGGCCACACATGAGTCCCTCGCACCTACACAAACAAATAAACTCCTCGCAACCAACGCGAAAAAGGGGTTGTCAATCCCTTCACGGTCACTTACGAAAGTGAGATCTGATAGATATGATAAGATAATATTTTTGGTATTTTTATGATAAAGGGAAATAAAGATGCAAGTAAAATAAATGGCAAAGGAAATAACTAAGTATTAGAAGATTAATATGATGGAAAATAGACCCGGGGGCCATAGGTTTCACTAGTGGCTTCTCTCGAGAGCATAAGTATTACGGTGGGTGAACAAATTACTGTTGAGCAATTGACAGAATTGAGCATAGTTATGAGAATATCTAGGTATGATCATGTATATAGGCATCACGTCCAAGACAAGTAGACCGACTCCTGCCTGCATCTACTACTATTACTCCACACATCGACCGCTATCTAGCATGCATCTAGAGTATTAAGTTCAAGAGAACAGAGTAACGCTTTATGCAAGATGACATGATGTAGAGGGATAAACTCATGCAATATGATATAAACCCCATCTTGTTATCCTCGATGGCAACAATACAATACGTGCCTTGCTGCCCCTACTGTCACTGGGAAAGGACACCGCAAGATTGAACCCAAAGCTAAGCACTTCTCCCATTGCAAGAAAGATCAATCTAGTAGGCCAAACCAAACTGATAATTCGAAGATACTTGCAAAGATAACCACTCGTACATAAAAAAATCAAAGAAGATTCAAATATTGTTCATAGATAAACTTGATCAAAAACCCACAATTCATCGGTCTCAACAAACACACTGCAAAAGAAGATTACGTCGAATAGATCTCCACACGAGAGGGGGAGAACTTTGTATTGAGATCCAAAAAGAGAAAAGAAGCCATCTAGCTAATAACTATGGACCCGAAGGTCTGAAGTAAACTACTCACACTTCATCGGAGAGGCTATGGTGTTGATGTAGAAGCCCTCCGTGATCGATACCCCCTCCAGCGGAGCTCCGGAAAAGGCCCCAAGATGGGATCTCGCGGATACAAAAAGTTACGGCGGTGGAATTAGGGTTTTGGCTCTGTATCTGGTAGTTTGGGGGTACATAGGTATATATAGGAGGAAGAAGTATGTCGGTGGAGCAACATGGGCCCCACGAGGGTGGAGGGCGCACCTAGGGGGGTAGGCGCGCCCCCCTACCTCGTGCCTTCCTGGTTGATGTCTTTACGTAGGGTCCAAGTCCTCTGGATCACATTTGTTCCGAAAATCACGTTCCTGAAGGTTTCATTCCGTTTGGACTCCGTTTGATATTCTTGTTCTGCGAAACTCTGAAATAGGCAAAAACATCAATTTTGGGCTGGGCCTCTGGTAAATAGGTTAGTCCCAAAAATAATATAGAAGTGTATAATAAAGCCCAATAATGTCCAAAACAGGACATAATATAGCATGGAAGAATCAAAAATTATAGATACATTGGAGACGTATCAATCATCCCCAAGCTTAATTCCTGCTCATCCTCGAGTAGGTAAATGATAAAAAACAGAATTTTTGATGTCGAATGCTACTTGGCATAATTTCAATGTAATTGTTCTTAATTGTGGTCTGAATATTCAGACCGGAAAGATTCAAGACAAAAGTTCAATATTGACATAGAAATAATAATACTTCAAGCATAATAACTTAAGCAATTATGTCTCTTCAAAATAACATGGCCAAAGAAAGTTATCCCTACAAAATCATATAGTATGGCTATGCTCCACATTCACCACACAAAGTATTTAAATCATGCACAACCCCGATGACAAGCCAAGCAATTGTTTCATACTTTTGGTGTTCTCAAACTTTTTCAATCTTCACGCAATACATGAGCGTGAGCCATGGACATAGTACTATAGGTGGAATAGAATGGTGGTTGTGGAGAAGACAAAAAGGGGGAAGATAGTCTCACATCAACTAGGCGTATCAACGGGCTATGGAGATGCCCATTAATAGATATCAATGTGAGTGAGTAGGGATTGCCATGCAACGGATGCACTAGAGCTATAAGTATATGAAAGCTCAACAAAAAGAACTAAGTGGGTGTGCATCCAACTCGCTTGCTCACGAAGACCTAGGGCATTTTAAGGAAGCCCATCATTGGAATATACAAGCCAAGTTCTATAATGAAAAATTCCCACTAGTATATGGAAGTGATAAAATAGGAGACTCTCTATGAAGATCTTGGTGCTACTTTGAAGCACAAGTGTGGTAAAAGGATAGTAGCATTGTCCCTTCTCTCTTTTTCTCTCATTTTTTTTATTTGGGCCTTTTCTCTTTTTTATGGCCTCTTTTTTTATTTAGTCCGGAGTCTCATCCCGACTTGTGGGGGAATCATAGTCTCCATCATCCTTTCCTCACTTGGGACAATGCTCTAAAAATGATGATCATCACACTTTTTATTTACTTACAACTCAACAATTACAACTCAATACTTAGAACAAAATATGACTCTATGTGAATGCCTCCGGCGGTGTACCGGGATATGCAATGAATCAAGAGTGACATGTATGAAAGAATTATGAACGGTGGCTTTGCCACGAATACAATGTCAACTACATGATCACGCAAAGCAATATGACAATGATGGAGCGTGTCATGGTAAACAGAACGGTGGTAATTTGCATGGAAATATATCTCGGAATGGCTATGGAAATGCCATGATAGGTAGGTATGGTGGCTGTTTTGAGGAAGGTATATGGTGGGTGTATGATACCGGCGAAAGGTGCGCGGTATTAGAGAGGCTAGCAATGGTGGAAGGGTGAGAGTGCGTATTATCCATGGACTCAACATTAGTCATAAAGAACTCATATACTTATTGCAAAAATCTACAAGTTATCAAAGAAAAGTATTACGCGCATGCTCCTAGGGGGATATATTGGTAGGAAAAGACCATCGCTCGTCCCCGACCGCCACTCATAAGGAAGACAATCAATAAATAAATCATGCTCCGACTTCATCACATAACGGTTCACCATACGTGCATGCTACGGGAATCACAAACTTTAACACAAGTATTTCTCAAATTCACAACTACTCAACTAGCATGACTCTAATATCACCATCTCCATATCTCAAAACAATTATCAAGTATCAAACTTCTCATAGTATTCAACACACTCATAAGAAATTTTATTATTAATCTTGAATGCCTAACATAATTAAAGCAATTTACCACGCTGTTTTGTAGGACTCTCAAAATAATCTAAGTGAAGCATGAGAGAACAATGGTTTCTATAAAACAAATCCACCAACGTGCTCTAAAAGATATAAGTGAAGCACTAGAGCAAAAACTATATAACTCAAAAGATATAAGTGAAGCACATAGAGTATTCTAACAATTACCAAATCATGTGTGTCTCTCTCAAAAGGTGTGTACAGCAAGGATGATTGGGGAAAACTAACAAGTAAAGACTCAAATAATACAAGACGCTTCAAGCAAAACACATATCATGTGGTAAATAAAAATATAGCTCCAAGTAAAGTTACCGATGGAAGTAGACGAAAGAGGGGATGCCTTCCGGGGCATCCCCAAGCTTTGGCTTTTAGGTGTCCTTAGATTATCTTGGGGGTGCCATGGGCATCCCCAAGCTTAGGCTCTTGCCACTCCTTGTTCCATAATCCATCAAATCTTTACCCAAAACTTGAAAACTTCACAACACAAAACTTAAAGTAGAAAATCTCGTGAGCTCCGTTAGCGAAAGAAAACAAAACACCACTTCAAGGTACTGTAATTAAATCATTATTTATTTATATTGGTGTTAAACCTACTGTATTCCAACTTCTCTATGGTTTATAAACTATTTTACTAGCCATAGATTCATTAAAATAAGCAAACAACACACGAAAAACAGAATCTGTCAAAAACAGAACAGTCTGTAGTAATCTGTAGCTAACGCAAGATCTGGAACCCCAAAAATTCTAAAATAAATTTCTGGACGTGAGGAATTTATCTATTAATCATCTGCAAAAATAATTAACTAAATATCACTTTCCAAATAAAAATGACAGCAATTCTCGTGAGCGCTAAAGTTTCTGTTTTTTACAGCAAGATTAAAAAGACTTTCCCCAAGTCTTCCCAACGGTTCTACTTGGCACAAACACTAATTAAACACAAAAAACACAACCAAAACAGAGGCTAGATAAATTATTTATTACTAAACAGGAGCAAAAAGCAAGGAATAAAAATAAAATTGGGTTGCCTCCCAACAAGCGCTATCGTTTAACGCCCCTAGCTAGGCATAAAAGCGAAGATAGATCTAGGTATTGCCATCTTTGGTAGGCAATCCATAAGTGGCTCTCATAATAGATTCAGATGGTAATTTAATTTTATTTCTAGGGAAGTGTTCCATGCCTTTCCTTAACGGAAATTGGAATCTAATATTCCCTTCCTTCATATCAATAATTGCACCAATCGTTCTAAGGAAAGGTCTACCAAGAATAATAGGACATGAAGGCTTGCAATCTATGTCAAGAACAATAAAATCTACGGGCACATAATTCCTATTTGCAACAATAAGAACATCATTAATTCTTCCCATAGGTTTCTTTATAGTGGAATCCGCAAGGTGCAAGTTTAAAGAGCAATCATCAAAATCACGGAAACCTAGCAAATCACACAAAGTCTTAGGAATCGTGGAAACACTAGCACCCAAATCACACAAAGCATAGCACTCATGATCTTTAATTTTAACTTTAATAGTAGGTTCCCGCTCATCATAAAGTTTTCTTGGGATAGAAACTTCCAACTCAAGTTTTTCTTCATAAGATTGCATCAAAGCATCAACGATATGTTTGGTAAAGGCTTTATTTTGACTATAAGCATGAGGAGAATTTAGCATGGATTGCAACAAGGAAGTACAATCTATCAAAGATCAATTGTCATAATTAAATTCCTTGAAATCCAAAATAGTGGGTTCATCGATATTTAAAGTTTTGACTTCTTCAATCCCACTTTTAACAATTTTAGCATCAAGATCTAAAGACTCCGAATTTTTGGAACGCCTTCTAGGTAAAGGTGGATCATATTTAGTCCCGTCATTATCAAGATTCATATTACAAAACAAAGATTTAATACGGGACACATCAATAACTTTGAGATCGTCATCTTTGTTATCATGGAAACTAGAAGAACACACTTTTATAAAGCAATTTTTTCTTAGCACGCATCCTAGCGGTTCTTTATTTGCACTCATCAATGGAAATTCTCATAGCTTTGAGAGATTCATTGATATCATGCTTAGGTGGAATAGATCTAAGTTTCAAATAATCAACATCAAGGGAAATTCTATCAATGTTCCTGGCCAACTCATCAATCTTAAGCATTTTTTCTTCAATCAAAGAATTGAAATTCTTTTGCAAAGTAATAAATTCTTTAATATTAGATTCAAAATAAGAGAGCATCTTATTAAAATCTCCATAAGAATTGTTGTAGGAGTTACCATAATTGTTAGAGGAATTACTAGGATAAGGCCTAGGATTAAAGTTTCCTCTATACGCGTTGTTACCAAAATTATTCCTACCAACAAAACTCACATCCAAAGATTCATTGTTATTCTCAATCAAAGTAGACAAAGGCATATCATTAGGATCAGAAGAAACACTTTTATTAGCACATAATTTCATAAGTTCATCTATCTTTCCACTCAAAACATTAATTTCTTCTATCGCATGCACTTTCTTATTAGTAGATCTTTTGGTGTGCCATTGATAATAATTAACCATAATCTTATCTAGGAGTTTAGTAGCTTCTCCTAAAGTGATTTCCATAAAAGTGCCTCCCTCGGCCGAATCTAAAAGGTTTCTAGAAGCAAAATTTAATCCGGCATAAAATTTTTGTATAATCATCCATAAATTCAAACCATGTGTAGGGCAATTACGTATCATAAATTTCATCCTCTCCCAAGCTTGTGCAACATGTTCATGATCAAGTTGCTTAAAATTCATAATATCGTTTGTAAGAGAGATGATCTTAGCGGGAGGAAAATACTTAGAGATAAAAGCATCTTTGCACTTATTCCACAAATCAATACTATTTTTAGGCAAAGATGAAAACCAAGCTTTAGCATGATCTCTGAGAGAAAAAGGAAATAGCTTCAATTCAACAATATCATTGTCCACATCTTTCTTCTTTTGCATATCACACAAATCAACAAAGTTGTTTAGATGGGTAGCGGCATCTTCACTAGGAAGGCCGGAAAACAGATCTTTCATGACAAGATTCAGTAAAGCAGCATTAATTTCACAAGATTCAACATCGGTAAGAGGAGCAATCGGAGTGCTAATAAAATCATTGTTGTTGATATTAGTAAAGTCACACAATTTGGTATTATCTTGAGCCATCATGACAAGCAAGCAATCCAACACACAAGAAAACAAGAGACGGGCAAAAAGAGGCAAATAGAGAAAGAGGAGGAGGAGGGAGAGAGAGAGATGGCGAATAAAACCGCAAGGTTGAAGTGGGGGGAGAGGAAAATGAGAGGCAAATGGCAAATAATGTAATGTGGGAGATAAGGGTTTGTGATGGGTACTTGGTATGTTGACTTTTGCGTAGACTCCCCGGCAACGGCGCCAGAAATCCTTCTTGCTACCTCTTGAGCACTGCGTTGGTTTTCCCTTGAAGAGGAAAGGGTGATGCAGCAGAGCAGCGTAAGTATTTCCCTCAGTTTTTTAGAACCAAGGTATCAATCCTGTAGGAGGCCACGCACGAGTCCCTTGCACCTACACAAACAAATAAACTCCTCGCAACCAACGCGATAACGGGGTTGTCAATCCCTTCACGGTCACTTACGAAAGTGAGATCTGATCGATATAATAAGATAATATTTTTGGAATTTTTATGATAAAAAGAAATAAAGATGCAAGTAAAATAAATGGCAAAGGAAATAACTAAGTATTGGAAGGTTAATATGATGAAAAATAGACCTGGGGGCCATAGGTTTCACTAGTGGATTCTCTTGAGAGCATAAGTATTACGGTGGGTGAACAAATTACTGTTGAGCAATTGACAGAATTGAGCATAGTTATGAGAATATCTAGGTATGATCATGTATATACACTACAAAAAAGACACATCCGTGACATTTTGGGCTGAACGAAAAAAATTTCTATCATACATATGACACTTCTATGACGATAATTGTGACAAAACCCGGTATCATGAAAGATGTGGTGGGCTCCTACTTCTATGACAAAAAATCATGACAGAAATTGGGCTTTTCGTCCTGGGCGGGCCGGAGACGCAGCTGCATGACATTCTTTGGGCCGTCCATGACGGAAAAAACCGTGGTAGAAGTGAGGGCGAGGAAAATTTCGGGGAGTTCCCGGTTACGGTGGGAGGTCGGGGGCCGAGCGATGCGCGTTTCTCTCGTACACGTACGCGCGTGTGTGCGAGGTATTGGCTCTAACTAAACCCGAGCAAGGCGTTGGGCTCTAACTGAACCCAAGAGATTGCACTGTAGGCTACGCGTTACTCAACCCGAGCGATCGATCAATGGCTGTTAACGGAACCCGATCGAGCAATTCTTTCGCTACTGCTGCTAACTGAAGCCGATCGATGCTGCCTTAGGGATGAACAGTGAGCGGTGGCGTTGCCTCTGGATGAACAGGACCCCGTGGTGTGGTGGAGGGCTGGATGAACAGTAGACGGTGGAGGGGTGCTCGTGGAGGGGTGGTTGAACAGGACCCCGTGGTGTGGAGGGTTGGATGAATAATAGACGGTGGAGGGGTGCCCGTGGAGGGGTGGTTGAACAATAGCCGGTGGAGTAGCGCGCGGTGGAGGCTGGATGAACAGGAGCCCGTGGAGGCTGGAGGAGGTCGACGGTAGCCCGTGGAGGCTGGAGGAGGTCGGCGGTGGAGATAAACAATATCCCGTGGAGTCCCGTTTTGCGGTATGCCACACCCCTCCCGATGAACAGGACCCCCGTTTCGACCGTAGGAGGTCCGTTTCGTCTGTTTTGCGGTACGCCACACCCCTCCCGATGAACAGGACCCCCGTTTCGACCGTAGGAGGTCCGTTTCGTCCGTTTTGTGGTACGCCACACCCCTCCCGATCAACAAGACCCCCTTTTCGACCGTAGGAGGTCCGTTTCCTCCGTTTTGCGGTACGCCACACCCCTCCCGATCAACAGGACCCCGTTCCGAACATAGGAGGTTCGTTTCCTCCGTTTTGCGGTACGCCAGGCCTCATTTCCATCGCCTGTTCCATCCAAGCCCTCCCGATGAACACGACCACGCATTTCGTTCCGACCCAGCCGGTTGGCTCCCACGCGTTCCGTTGCTTCCTGATGAACACGACGCATTCCGTTGCCTCCGCATGAACACGCTGCATTCCATTGCCTCCCCATGAACACGACGATGATGATGTTTCTCCGTTCCGACCCAGCCATGTACACGAGCCCTGGCCGTACATATGCGTGAGTAGGCGTTCGAGACCCCGCTCGTATGTACACATACGTGGCCGTATTTTGTTTCTTGCACCCTGGTCATTGTACGTACGTGTACATGCTACGTGCGCGCCTCTACTACGACACGTGCGCGCCTCTACATCCACCATTATATATGTACGTACACATTCGCGACCAGAATGACAACGCTACGTACGCTTCGACCAGGTGGGTCCCGACTGTCAGGCACTTCCTTGCGTGCGAAGATGTAGCTGGTGGGTCCCAGTAGTCAGGGGGGAAACGTTTTTCTCGTGAAATACGGTGGCCCGTCCGGTGGGTCCCTGCTGTTAGGTGGAGGAATAATTATTTTGCACGTAATAAGGCGGCACTTCCTTGTTGCGGCCGTGGACCCAGCTGTCAGCCTCTCCACGTACAGTCCACGTCCGATGGAAGCCGTTCCTTGACCACGTTGACGACACGGAGCCGTGGAAGACACGACAGTGGATGCCTACGTGTGAGGCTGCCATCGCCGCAGAATAACACGGGGTGTGGGTGAGTAGAGGGATGGCCTGGCCAGCGATGGGAGTAGTAGGGGGCGGTGAGGCCTCCGCCGCATCGCAGCCGGCCACGGGAGGCAGGAGCATGAGGCACGACCGGCGCTGGTTTGGGCGGCTGGAGCAAGAAGACCAGAGGTTGAAGAAGCACTACGGCCGTTGGATGGACATCGTATGGTCACTGGAGCTAGAATCGTGCATATTGACTAAGTTGACAAAGCCCTCCGTCCCCGTCAACTTAGTAGGCCCACAAGTTAGCCTGCCACTATACTGGGTCCCAGCTAACAGGGGGAGTATTCATTTTTTTGTGCGTAATAAGGAGGCACTTCCTTGCGTGCGAAGATATAGCTGGTGGGTCCGAGCTGTCAGCGGCGGTAACATTTTTTTGTGAAATACAGAGGGCCTTTCGGTGGGTCCCTGATGTCAGGTGGAGGAATCATTATTTTGCGCGTAATAAGGAGGCATTTCCTTGCGTGCGGCCGTGGACCCAGCTGTCGGCCTCTTCACGTACAGTCCACTTCAGATGCATGTCGGTCGTTGACCATGTTGACCAGGCCGTGCCGAGAGCACCAAGGCGGTGGACGACGGCGAGGCCTAGGAAGGGAACGACATGGAGGCAGGGAAGACTCGGCAGTTGTTTCCCACGCGGAGGGGAGTACGACTGTACAAGGGTTTACTGGTTCGTCTGCCGTCGCCGGAGAATAACAGCAGGTGTGGGTGAGTAGAGGGATGGCTAGGCCAGCGATGGGAGTATGGTGGGGCGGTAAGGCCTGCGCGGCCGCGGGAAGGAGGGAGCAGGCAGTCCCGCCGCGCTTGTTTGAGCGGCTGGAGCAGGAAGAGCAGAGATTGAAGAAGCACGACGGTCGTTGGATAGCCATCCAACAGTCACTGCTTGTGCGTCAACCTTTTTTTAGGAAAGCCTCAAATCTGTGGAAAACAACATACAACCCATCTGCCATTATTTCTAATAATTTACAGCCCATTTGCTAATTACTAAGGTTTTTTTGGAGCCCATATTCTTTTTGTTAGCATTACAACCCATATTGTGGCCACGGATAAAAAATTATACGAAATTTTGCATATTTCGGTGCGGTCCAAACTATTTTTAATCCCGAAATTTCGACTCACATTCAAACTGATTTTAAAAATAAATGTATATCAATATAAAATCCAACAAATTCTCCATGCATAAAAATTAATGTAATTTAAAATCTCGAAATGAAAAAAAAGATATTTGAAACTAATTGCTGGTTTGATGTGTTTTAAAAATGTATAGCCTGTTTCTCATTACTGATGGGCCATTTTCTCGGCCAGCCGAATGAAAGCTCTCCTCGTCTTGAAACATTTGCAGCCCAAGAGGCCTGACAAAGCGACTTACTTGGCAAATCACAAAAAACTAGGCTGTGGCCGTGGACCCAGCTGTCAGCCTCTCCATGTATAGTACTCTTCCGATGGAATGTCGTTGACCATGTTGACCACCCCGTGCCGAGAGCACCAAGGCGGTGGACGACGGCGAGGCCTAGGAAGGGGACGATGCAGAGCTGGGGAAGACGCGGCAGTGGATGCCCACCGGAGAGGAGTACGAGGGTTCACTCGTTCGGCTGCGGTGTGAGGCTGCCATCGCCGCAGGGCCTGGCTAGCGGTGGGAGTAGTAGGGGCGATGAGGCCTCAACGGCAGCACAGCCGGCCACTGGAGGCAGGAGCAGGCGGTCTCCCCGGCGCTAGTTTGGGCGGCTGGTGCAAGAAGAGCAGCGATTGAAGAAGCAGCAGTACCGTTCAATTCAAATCCAATGGTTACTACTGCTAGAATCATTTGTTGACTAAGTTGACAAGCCCTGCGTACGCGTCAACTTAGTAGGCCCACAGGTCAGCCTCCCAACTGGTGTGCCCCAGATGTCAGTGGGAGGAATCATTTTTTTGCGTAATAAGGAGGCAGTTGATTGCGTGCGGTTAGGCCACCCGAGGGAATAGGGTGGGCCGAGGAAGCCTGCGCGGCATCAAAGCGGCCCACAAGAGGAGGGAGCAGGCAGTCCCGCTGGCGCTAGTTTAGGCGGTTGGAGCAGGAAGATCAGAAATTGAAGAAGTACGTCGGCCGTTGGATGGACATCCAATAGTCACTGCTGCTAGAATCGTGTGTTCACTGACAAAGCCTTGCCTAAACAAGTCAGCCTCGAAATCTGTGGCGTGTACAACCCATTTGCTATTATTTTTATAATTTTTACTCATTTTCTAATTCATATGGAATTTATTGCAGCCCATTTTCCATTTTTAGAATTGCTGGCCATTTTCTAGTCAGTACCAGGGTCAAAAAATTAACTAAATATGTTGGAAATTTTGAAAGTTCGCAATTTTTTGCTGGGGAACGAGATATTCTTAATCCAAAAATTAATAGCCATACTAAAACAAATTTAAAAATAAATTAGTACTATGTCATGTTAAATCCAATGAAATACGTATAAGATATCAGTGAAGAGCAAAAACAAAAAAAGAAACTTATATCCCATTTGCTATAATTTTTTTGGAATTTTCAACCCCTTTTGACTTTTAACATACATTGACCATACTCTTAAGTCAGGCCGGAATGCATCCCTCCTCGTCTTGAAAGATTTGCAGCCCGGTAATTCGGAGAAAACAAATAGGCCTAGCTTGGGTATTCTTCAAAAATAAATACTGGGCTACCTATTTTCCCAAAGAATTGGTGCATGAGCATTTAGCTTTATTTATTTATTTACTTATTTATGTTTACGGGACCATGAGCATGTACCTGGGCCGAATTCATGTGAGAGCCTCCCTTCCAGTTAATTATGGGCTTCTCTATTGGGCCTTCATCACTGGGTTGCATGTTATCAACAACTGGAAAATGTGTTCCGTACGAAAAATAGTATGCGCTACGTATGGTACGGGGCACTAAAGGATCGAACCGTGCAATGACTTCCAAAACATTCTGTTTTTCGTTCTAACAACACATTTATTCAACCAATAGACGAAATATACTATTGATTGTACATTGAAAACAGCAGCAGCAACCAGGGCTGGGGGTGCAACAGAAGCAGTAAGCAGGCCAAAAGAGTGAAGATGCAGCTCTCTCTTCCAAACCAAACATCAACCATCATTACAAAAGGGCTACCAAAAAAGAACAAGTGTATGCATCAAACTAAATAAAGATCCTACTACACCAAGTGTACGCATCTAACTAACTGGCTCAGTTAGACGTTACTATTTATTAAGCTGTGGAGATTTGCTGACGGCTTAAACCAGATGGGTGCCTGACGGGGGAAACTCCAGCCAGCAGGTCGAAGTCTGATACTTGCGACCCTCTCTCCTACTTTGGGCTGCAGAGCATGGCGGCATATATCAGGGTATGGTGCATGCAGAGACGCATGGTATGCTGTGTACACACAGTTTTGCCTGATGAACGAAACCGCGCTGCCATCATGATCCTTGCCGTCGGTTATCTCCTGGTTAATCGGACAATTCAGTCCGACAAACAGAGAGCGTGTACCAAGGCTACTTACCAGCCTCCAGTCAAAAATTCCTGAAGGCCCAGAGAAGCTGGGATCCTGCTCAAAGACCTTGCAGTGACTGTGATTGTATTCCGCGAAACAACACGTCCGGTACGTACGAATGATCATCAATCTTTCGCCGTTGTCTGATCGAGCCAGGAACTACCTGCAACTGCCATGCCGCTTTTCTTTGAAAGGTTTTGGGATTAGGAAGGGTAGGGACACCAGGCGGCCTACAACATCATATCAAGTTGGAGTCAAATAAAAAAGGGCTCTTGATTTAGTCAATATTAAGAACATCATGTTATGAGCATGAATATTTTATCAGCAAATGTTGACAGTAATATAAGAAAGCCATCATGATATCATAGGAAAGTAACATACTGCTGTAACAGTCGTTTGTAGCGATGACTGGAGTAGGCCAGCAATACATCCAGCCATAGAAGGAGTCGACGGCGTAAATGAAGCCCTTGTGTTCAATGGCATCAGAGAACCATGGAGGATGTATGATCCTGCGATGGACGTGCAAATTTATCCACTTTACCGCAGTGACCTCTTGGATAGGCGAGACCACGGTTGAAGAACGCAATTAGCCTGAAGTCTTTATAATTCGCAGATCTTGTGGGCACTTGGCAGATTACAACCTTGAGCAAATCAAACTTGGTATCATGTTGGCTAATGTAAGATTCCGAGTATTCTGGGCCGCGGTGCCAAAGCAGTGCAGTGTTAATCGAAGGAAGGGGGTCAATCGCCGGGTGTAGACCTCCACGAGCATCTAGCTACCGCGACCGTCGACGAGCACCATCCAAGACGAGTTCATGTCGACCCAGTACATACCGTTAATGTAGTTGAGGCTGACGGGGATCGGATCGCAGTCAAGGGGGTTGATGTTCGCCACCCTACGATCGTTATGCTACATGACACACTGTTTCTGAAGATCAGGCGGCATCAGCAAGCAAGGAGCTGTCTTAAAAAGCTCCGGCCTGAGGGCTTTGAGTAAACGGTGCAGCCCCGATGAGCACACGGCGAGCAGCATGGTACTGAGATTGTCCACACGTGAAACAATGAGCTTGATTACCTCTGTGGGGAGCGAATTCCAGCCACTCTTTCGGCGGACACTGCTCGGTTTTGCCATTGTTAGTGCTTGGGTTTCGGACGAGGGGGGGAGGTGCCTTAGCGGAGTGGAAGATTGGACGAGATTATGTGCGGACAAAGATGGAGAAGCGAATATGTGTTGCGGGAAGTGGACAGGTGATGATGACTACAGCACGTCGCTTGACTTATGAGACACATACCAGCAACGTAGGGTCATGTCGATGCCAGACAACTTGCTTGAGTGATCACAGTACTGGTACTCCCTACAGTGCTATGCCCTAACTTGCTTGAGTGGAGTAGTAGAGTAGGACTCTGCTCTACGACTAGCACCGGAGGAGTAGTATATTCTAATCTAAAATAGTTACAAACTTCAATGCCCAAGCATGGAACGACTACAAACCGTGTTCAAAGACTGTGTCTACGTGGTGTTTGGACATGGGCGACAACCTCAATGCCAACGGTGCTGCTCCTGTTGCACCGTATGTGTTTCTGTCCTTCTTGTTCGAAATCGCTCAATGTAATCCACTGTCTAAGCATGTGGAGACTTCCATGTAGGATCTTGCTCTATTGGAGTATCGCACATGAATAAAAGTGTATCCGTTTATGGTTTAGTCTAGAATCTTCCATGTATGAATTTTTACTATAGTACTAGTGAAAGACTTACGATGAACCATTTCTTACATCTCCTCTGCCCGCTTGCAAGTCATCCTGATTTAATCCCTCTGTCTAGGTGTATAAAGGCATGGTTAATATTACTTAATTGCATAGCCAACTGTTGACTATAAGAAAGTGCCATGTCATCTGTAGCCATGTCATCTTCAGTCAAATTCAATGGGGGACTAATAAACCACGACCGATGTAGTACAAGTGTAGAGGGCGGCACTGCACGGGAGTCTCACCTCTCAGCCCGCTCGTGGCACGACAGTAAAGCCATCATATCACAAAACCCAACCACTTCCAGTAATAAGTGGCCTGGTAAAATAACCGGACAAGCAACCATCACATCCCTCCGTCTTTTTTGCATTCCATTTCTCTGCATTTACTTTCTCCGGTTCATCTCGCACACTCGATCCCTAGCTACTACTCCTAGGGCCAGTTCTTTTGGCGGCTTGCCCAACTTTTCCCACAAGACTAGTCACAGTGGAGAGTACTACTCATTTATTTGGGCTTCTAAACTACTACTCCGTCCTGGTTTAGGGGGTGTTTGTTTCCAGGGACTTTTTTGTGTAGGGACTAGAAAAATTCCCTCTTAGAGACTTTTTTACCAAACGGGAGGGACTTTTTAGGGACTAAACTAGGCATTTGGGACTAAATGAAGAAGACTCTCCAGGAGAGTCTTTTTGGGATTTTTCCAACAATGCCCCTTCATGCACCCATTGGCCCGCCACCCATGGTGTTGTTTGATTGTTATTTTTCTATATACTAGAGGCAACATGGTCATTTAATAACCTCTGGAAGTGACTAGGTACTTTTTAGTCTCTGGAAACAAACAGGGAGGGACTTTTTAGGGACTAGGGAATTTTTAGTTGGGACTAGAAAAAGTCCTAGGACTAGAGAACCAAACACCACCTTATTCCTCACCATTGTAATTTGTGCTAAATTTTGACCAAAGATTTAACTGGTTTATTCCTCACCATTGTAATCCCTTTGTCTAGGTGTGTAAGTCATCTTACGAAAACCAAATAATCCCAAAACACTTAGGCGCGGTGCATTAACTTCTACCTCGTTTCTTGTTTCTTGACATATCAACCAATAAGAGATAAAGAGTGTGCATGCTTTTAATGACTTGAGATATCAAACACGACATGTAGTGGTTAGTTCATTGCATGCAATACTATTAATTAGCAAATAAACATTAGCATTTCTTGTTTTCTCCTCCTCCTTGGTCATGATGCACAGCCTAAGATGACTTACTCACCTAGACGGATGGAGTAGTGCATGCGACATGCACTAACATTTCATTAGTTAAATTTATGATCAAAATTTGACACAGATCACAATGGGGACCAATAAACCAGGACAGAGGTAGTAGTTATGGGATTACTAATCTAGAAGCCTAAAAGAACTGGCCCCTGGTACTCCTACTAGTAGTAGTACTCAAGTTGGAATTCCAATTGCACGGCACGACTTGTTAGGCAAAAAATTCGATACAGGGTGTAGGAAGCGGTTTGGGAATTTGCATGCCTTTCCAACCAGTGAGATACTCCATACAAAGTACGACAGAGAAATAACCACAGAGAAGGAAGCTAAAAGTAAACAATCAAATGAGCATTTTTGCATTTGTTTTGCATTGAATCGTTTCACAAGCTTGACTAGTGCTGTTTTTCTACTTTTATAAAAACCGCATCTTAATGTTAAAACGTGCATTTGCACGTACATAAGTAATAGTAGTACGCCCTCTGTCTATGTGTATAAATATTCCCTCCTTCTTGGTCATAGTGCACAACCAAAGATGACTTATTGACCTGGACGGAGGGAGTAGCACAGTCTGCAAGCATATATCGAGAGAGACATGTAGTGCGATAGTATATAGTAAAGTTTGTGCTATATGCACGTACTTGCAAAATGCGTACGAATACACAAGGTTCCCAAACTTTCCCTTTTACATACATAATTAAGGACACTAAAAATTCCTGAACGTTCGGGATTTATCATTTGCGTCCCAAAACTAATGAGATCGCCTTACGAAACAAAAATTATACTCCTCCTAAAAGCCACGGTGCTCGCAGGAGCGCTTGCAGCGCGCCACGAGTGCCCTAGTGCACGGTCGTTTCCCAGCGCGTGGACACAACGCCTCTTCCTCAGCCTCACAACTCGCGAGGTGCTGATTGGCGGCTTGCCGGCGGGCGAGCGCGATCTCACCGGTGTGGTGATCCGGCGCCAACAGGTACTCCTACTCGCTGGAAGCGTGCGCCCGGTCCACGTACCGCCAAGCGAAGATGAGGTGCTTGGGCCCAACTACACTCAGGGCGTCAGCACGGGCATCCTCTGCCACCCTCACGGCCCTCGCATGAGCCTTCTGCCAAAGAGCCAATCGCCTGACTCTCTCGGACGCGACATAGACCTCCTAGGCAGCTTGTTCCGCGGTGCGCTTCTCTTCCTCGACCTTCCTCTCTGCCTCTATTTTGGAGCGCTCTGCTGGAGGCAAAGCCTCCCACAAGGCGACATCAATTTATTTCCAAAGCTCCTCAAGGCTAGGGGGCTCGGCGTGCGGCGCGGCGTTCTCCTCATAGCGGGGAGCCGATGCGTCCTCTGGCGTGCGTGCTGGCGAGATTGGGAACGCCGACGCGTCCACCTCGATGCGTCGCGGCGAGGAGCGGAACGCCGATGCGTCCTCCTCGACTAGTGGCGGCGAGGAAAGGAACGGTGACGCATCGCGTCACGGCGAGGAACGGAACGGTGACGCGTCGCGTCGCGACGAGGAACGGAACACCGATGCGTCCTCCTCGACTAGTGGCAGCGAGGAACGGAACGGCGACGCGTCGAGTAGCGACGAGGAGCGAAACATCGATGCGTCCTCCTCGACTAGTGGCGGCGATGAATGGAACGGCGACGCATGACCGTCCGCGCGGTGCAGCGAGGGGCTCCTAGGGCTTGGGAGGGGCGATGCCATGGTGGTCGACGTAAGAGGGATGGGGAGGAGATAGCGATGAATGTGAACATGAGGGGGAGGAGATAGCGATGTCGTGGGAGGCGTAGTATTTATAGCGAGCAATGGCACACCTACGTAAGATATGGACTTAGCTGCACTGACTTAACTGCAGGTCCAGTTGCGTCACTGACATGTGGGCCAGACCCCTGTTGGGCCCATATGTCAGTGACCCAATGCACCTACAGTTAAGTAACAGCTACGTGGGCATATTTGTTGGAGTAAATTACGGGGGAGCGAAGGGGTGGAAATATTGCTGGTCACAACGGATTGGACGAGCGTGGGGGGAGGAGAGTCATGCATGCAGATTTTTTCACACGGGGTGGAGTGGTGGGACCGCTGGAGGGAGAAGGAGAGTTTGGCAGGCATATTGTTTCCACACATGGAGAGGAAAAGATTTGGAGACGAACGGGCTTCCTGCAGGTATGGGGAATGGTGCATAATAAGTCATCTTGCATGCCGGGCTAGGTAGAGTCTCAAGTCATTAAAAACATACACGCCCCACAGATGTTCATATTTCAAGGTGCACTAAATTATTGCATGTGATGATTAAGGCTGGCCATAATGGTGGTATCTTAGCTGGTATCATGCACACGGGAATAGCAAACATGCTGATGTGGCAAAGAATTAAAGAAGAGAGGGGGGTTAGAGTAACTACTATTCATGCATGCATTGGTAAACACATTTTTTTGTGAAGAACGACAGCACTAGTTGAGTACTTTTGCAGACTTGAAAAACTATTCCACCGCCTCTACTATCTTGCTAAGAGTAGGTGAAATTTTTGAATCGATCCCTTTAAACTAGAAGGGAGGTAGTGGTACTATAATAGCTAACTGAGGGAGTCCTGGATTAGGGGGTGTCGGATAGCCGGACTATAACCTTTGGCCGGACTCTCGGACTATGAAGATACAAGATTGAATACTTCGTCCCGTGTCCGGAAGGGACTTTCCATGGCGTGGAAGGCAAGCTTGGTAATACGGATATGTAGATCTCCTCCCATTGTAACCGACTCTGTGTAACCCTAGCCCTCTCCGGTGTCTATATAAACCGGAGGGTTTTAGTCTATAGGACAAACAACAATCATACCATAGGCTAGCTTCTAGGGTTTAGCCTACCTGATCTCGTGGTAGATCTACTCTTGTACTACCCATATCGTAAATATTAATCAAGCAGGACGTAGGGTTTTACATCCATCTAGAGGGCCCGAACCTGGGTAAAACATTGTGTCCCCTGCCTCCTGTTACCATCCGTCCTAGACGCACAGTTCGGGACCCCCTACCCGAGATCCACCGGTTTTGACACCGACATTGGTGCTTTCATTGAGAGTTCCTCTGTGTCGTCGCCATTAGGCTTGGTGGCTCCTACTATCATCGATAGCGATGCAGTCCAGGGTGAGACTTTTCTCCCCGAACAGATCTTCGTGTTCGGCGGATTTGCACTGCGGGCCAATTCGCTTGGCCATCTGGAGCAGATTGAAACTTACGCCCCTGGCCACCAGGTCAGGTTTGGAAGCTTAAACCACATGGCCGATATCCGTGGAGATTTGATCTTCGATGGATTCGAGCCTCTGCCTTGTGCGCCACGCGGTCACGATGAGTATGACTTAGCTCTCCCATCGGACAGTGTTAAGGAGATCGCACTGGCAGCCGCTCCGACCTTCAATTTGGAGCCAGTTGCGCCTTCCGCGGACGGGTGGAATGACCCCGCCACAGAGGCCTTACCCTCAGTGGAAATCGAGCCGAACATCGACCTTACCTTGCATGAGAGTCGTGTTGTTAAACTGCCGGATCCTTCTCCGGCCACGGACTCCGAACTGCCTGCGCCCGTTCCTATCGAATCTGATTGGGCGCCGATCATGGAATTTACCTTCGTGGATATTTTTCAGCACTCGCCCTTTGGCGACATACTGAACTCGTTAAGGTATCTCTCCTTATCAGGAGGATCCTGTCCGACCTATGTCCGGCAGGACTGGGATGCGGGCGACGAAGAAATTCGTGTCCCACCCATCACCCACTTAGTAGCCACTGTCGATGACTTAACCGACATGCTCGACTTCGACTCCGAAGACATCGACGGTATGGACGACGATGCGAGAGACAAAGAGGAACCACTGCCCATAGGGCACTCGACGTCTACCTCATCACATGACATATACATGGTGGACACACCAAAGGAAAACGACGACGAGGAACGGAAGGACGCAACGAAGGGCTGTCCCCTCAAGAAGCAGTCAAGGCGGCGGTGTAAGCGCCGCCCCAAATCCCGCCTTGACAGAAATAATGATCATATAGACCCAGCGTTAGAGCAGAGCGAACCACTGGCGGACCACGGCAACGGGGAGAATCAAACCGAACAAACCAACTCTGTCAAGGATAATAGTCCGGAGGACATAACACTGGATAGACGCCCGGCGCAACAGAATGCCCATCAAAGGCTTGTTGCCACCGCGAGGAGTCTAAAAAGGCAGAAGCAAAGGCTTAAGGCGGCGCAAAACACACTCCAAATCAGATGGAGTAAAGTACTCAACACAACAGCGAAGTATGGCGGTAATCGCCTCACCAAGAGCTACCCAAAGCGGAAGTTGCTACCTGAATTCAATGAGGAGGCCTTAGATCCCCCGCAACCAAAAATTAAAACGGCCACCTGGCCGGATAGATGACCTCACGGCCAACATGGAGCGGCAAGCAACGCCGCACAGAAGCCAATACGCGATCCATGCAAGTGCTCGCATCAAAAGGACGGAGCAACTAGATCCATCTACGGACCACGCAAGCGCACTCCAGCACACGATGCAACACACCAAACATCCGAACACCACGGCACGCCCAGATACAGGGGCGCCGCACACCCCCTATGTTTCACCGATGAGGTGCTGGACCATGAATTTCCAGAGGGATTCAAACCCGTAAACATAGAGGCATACGACGGAACAACAGACCCTCGGGTCTGGATTGAGGACTATATCCTCCACATCCATATGGCCCGAGGAGACGATCTCCACGCCATTAAATACTTACCCCTCAAACTCAAAGGGCCGGCTTGGCACTGGCTTAAAAGCCTCCCCGAAAACTCCATTGGAAGCTGGGAAGAGCTCGAAGACGCTTTTTTCGCAAATTTTCAAGGGACTTATGTCCGACCTCCGGACACGGACGATTTGAGTCATATAACTCAACAGCCAGGAGAGTCAGCCCGAAAGCTTTGGAACAGGTTTCTTACTAAAAATAACTAAATAGTCGACTGTCCGGACGCCGAAGCCTTGGCAGCTTTTAAGCATAGCGTCTGTGACAAATGGCTCGCCAGACACCTCGGCCAAGAAAAGCCGAGAACAATGGCAGCATTAACAAGCCTCATGACCCGCTTTTGCGTGGGTGAGGATAGCTGGCTAGCCAGATGTAGCACCAGCGACCCCAGTACATTCGAAGCTAGAGATGGAAACGGGAAATCACGGCGCAGCAACAATAACAAACGCCGGAATAAAGAAGACAACACGAAGAGCACGGCAGTAAACGCCAGATTCAAAAGCTCTCAGCCAAGTCAGTAAAAGTCGCCCTCTAAAGGCGCCAGAGGCGAACTGTCCAGCCTAAACAAAATTCTGGACCAAGTATGTCAGATCCATAGCACCCCTGGTAAACCCGCTAATCATACCCATAGAGAATGTTGGGTCTTCAAGCAGTCCAGCAAGCTCAACGCCGTACACAAGGGGGAGGATACACCAAGCGAAGACGAGGATGAGCCTCTCAAGCAAGACACTGGGGAACAAAAGAAGTTTCCACCAGAAGTCAAAACAGTCAACGTGTTACACGTGATCAAGGGCCTATCACAGCGAAGTCCTACCACTGGTCGTCTCAAACGATCACTTTCGACCATCGTGATTACTCAGCAAGTATCCGGCGTGCAGGATGGGCTGCCCTGGTATTATTCCCAATAATTAACGGATACCACTTTACACGAGTCCTGATGGATGGTGGCAGTAGTTTAAACCTGATATACGAGGATACAATCCGTGAAATGGGGATAGACCCAACGAAAATCCGCCATAGCAGCACTACCTTTAAAGGAGTAACGCCAGGCCCAGGGTCTCACTGCATGGGCTCCCTACTACTAAAAGTTATATTCGGCTTCCCCGGTAACTTCCGTAGCGAACATTTAACCTTCCACATTGCTCCGTTCCAAAGTGGTTATCAAGCACTACTTGGACGCGGAACTTTTGCTCGCTTTAATGCAATACCGCATTATGCTTCCCTCACGCTCAAGATGCCCGGTCCACGTGGCATCATTACAGTGAACGGAAATATTGAGCGATCTTTGTGCGCCGAAAATAATGCGATTGCCTTAGCAGCCGCACACTAAAAACGGCCTCACCAACTAAAGCATTCGATAGGTCGTCAAGACCACGGACACGGTTAGACGAGTCTGGCGCAACTATATGTAATTCATACCGGATTGAGGGCCACACCCATATTACAAACACAAGGGGCTCAACGCGCGCAGACAAGTGGCAATTTTCACTCATCTTGAAATTTACATGGTTTCTTTAAAACCTACCTTTTCACACGACAACTTTTCACCTAAGTTCCTCTCTTTTACAGATGACCACCATGCTACACCCGTCCAGGATATGGCACAATGGAGACACAGGCGCAGACGTGCAGCAGGGACCCGCCTCAAGGATTCTTTTTAGATTAAGACCCTGCGTCAACCTTTTTTACTGTCTCTTGTTGATACACATCCCTCGGATTCTCAGTACAATTGAGAAGGATGCTGGCGTCTTGGCATGTGGCCACGTCAGAATAATGCACGTACCTGGACACCAGGGGCTTCTTACAAAGGGCACTATCTAGGCCCGATTTATACAATAAAGACCGAATACCTTAGGAAGTGTTCGGCGTTGCGAGTTTGGCCTTACATGCATCAGCTCCGAATCATGTCTTTGGTCAAATGTTGGGTTTGCCCGGCTCCTATGTTTTGGTACCTTAAGTTCAGCTCTATCGGCTAAGGTAGCACTAGGAGAACTACTGCGATTATGCCCCGGGTCATCCGGACGAGCACCTCAGTAGAGAAAGCCGAAAACTGACTGTCATGATATAGCATGAGACTGGTCAACCACTCGATGACTTATCAGAATGTTAGAATTCCTCCGCCTTAACGAAGGACCATTTCCCGGCCAGGCATGCACACATCCCGAATTTGGGAGAGTGCGGAGCCAACAGGGGCTATATAGTAGCCCCACCGTCAAACTCCTATGGCTAAGTGAAAGTGTTAAAGCATTATAGTCCGGTTGCCTCGTTCGCTGCGCTATCACCTCCTTAATAGGACCAAGACGTTGGGTTAAGTGTGAACACACGTCTTCTACGAACACCTCCGCATTATATGCGTGGGGGCTAAAGCCGACGACTGCAATCTTTCAGGTTATACACATGTATACATAAACGGCCGCACATGAGGCATCATATTACTTTCAGGCAAAAGTATAAACATAGCCTTAATAAATTTCATAAAAACATTGTGTTTACAATGGGAATACATATCACTCAAACATAATATTCTTCGAGCACTGGGCCTCTATCAAACGAGCACCCTCGAGAACCTCTTCGAAATAGTGCTCGGCAGCCACTCGGCCTATGGCCGAACCCTGCGCCGCAACAGTGGTAGCATCCATCTCCGCCCAGTATGCTTTAACATGGGCAAAGGCCATCCGCGAGCCTTCTATGAACGCCGACCTCTTCATCGCATTGATGCACGGCACCTCACCAAGGAACTGCTGCACTAAGCTGAAATAGTTGTTCGGCTTCGGCTTCTCCGGCCACAAATGATCTACGACGGACCTCATGGCAAGTCCGGACAACCTATTAAGTTCGGCCCATTCGGCTAGTTGATCAGTCAAGGGAAGCGGATGCTCTGGAACTTTAAATTGCGACCAGAACAGCTTGTCCACTTCACGATCTGTCTGATCTCGGAAGTATTCGACTGCATCGACAGCGCTTGCCGCCAAGTCCATATATGCGTCTGCCGAACTCCACAGCTGATCCAGAGGGGCATACCACGGATCTCTGAACTTCCTCTACAGGAGAAAGGGCTTCCCAGCTGCAATATCCCCAGCTTCGTGCAACTCCTCCTTCTTCGCCCTCATAGCAGAGCGAGTGTCTTTGGTCACCATCGTGACCTTTTCAACATCCGTTGTCTTCACTCGGTTATCCTTTTCAAGGAACTGGCAATGGTCGGCAGTGTCTTTTAATTCTACGGCCATCTTGGCCATCTTCTCTTTGCTATCGCAATGCGCGGCCATCTCGGCTCTTAACTCTTCGGTCGCCTTCAAAGCAGCCGCATTACTAACTCTTGCTTGTTCCTTGGCTCGGGCAAGTTCCGCCCGAAGGGTCTCCACGGTGGCAGCTTCGTCTGCAGTCACAACATATTAAAGATACTGGCATCATGCTGCTCTTACTATGTGATGTTAACCGGACAAACATTACTTACCCTGTGCCTCGTCAAGCCGCTTGTTAACAAGCTCGATGTCAGCATCTGCCGCATCCAGTTGCCGCTTTAGTTCGGCAAACTCATTAGTCCGGCCAGCCACCGGAGCTCGCATCACCTGCACATAAAGCGGTATGATTATTACTTGGGACTACGATCCTCTGTTCGCCGTCGTTCTCGACGACGACCATAGTCTGAGGGGCTACTATCTACACAAGGCACACCTAAAAATGTGTGTTACTATAAAAAAAGTATATCATTTCACGTACCTCAAATCCCGTCAGTAGACTCATAAATGCTCCATGCAATCCGCTTTCAGCGGACGAAATTCTTTCCATCACTGTACCCATCAACATACGGTGTTCTTCTGAGATGGCCGCTCGCTCCAAAAGCTCCCTCAGTACGTCCGACCGCATACTAGACGGTGCCGGACTCTTTTGTTTGCCCTCTTCAAGAGCCGGACGCTGGGGACTTCGGGTGACTATAGGATTATCTTCTGGCCTCGCCGGATCCGGAGAGGCCCTCCGCGACGACACTTCAAGGTCGCCCGCTTCTTGAGCGGGGGAGTCCGGGGGAGGCGTTCCGCTCTCCATCATCTCCGGAAGAAGATCCCCTGAAGACGAGCTCTGCTAAGAAGGGCTAAGATCCAAACTACAAGATAAACGCTTCGGTCATTTTCCTCAGAGGTAAGGTAGTATATCTCCACTATTAAAATACTTTCTGATTACTTACAGCTCATTGAAGGGCTGATCCTCGCGCGGACTTGATGCGGCAAAAGCACCCTCCAAGGCAGGACCCTCTAGTGGAGACTTCTTCTCCCGTTTGGAAGCCTCGGTTTCCAGATCTTCAGAGGCAGTCCTCTTCCTTCCCCGAAGCGAGAGAAGGTCGGATTCTTATCCTTGGTTATCCTCCTTTACGGAGGTGCTCATTCCCTCGGTTGGAATTGGTAGCGATGGGGGGCCGCTCTCGACCTCATTATTCCCCCCTTTATCTTCCTTTGAGGGCTCCGGGCAGGGTGCTAGCTCGAGCATCTTTTCCAGTATTGGATTCTCCAAACCCTCAGGGAGGGGGGCCGAACACCGAATCATCTTCGCTTTTGTTAGCCAGTCCTGGTCAAAGAGCGACTTCTCAGAATGACGTCATGATAAATAAAAGACGGTGTGTTCGGCTAGAGGATTACTTACTTGTTCGGCGGTGCGGTTACTGCTCAGGCCCACGTCCTCGGTAGTATCCGGACACTCTATTTGCGGTCCGAAGAATGACTTGTCCATTTCCTCGTGCGTCAGGCCGGGGAAACTTTGAATAGCACGCGGTCCTTCTGGGTTGAACTCCCATAAGCGAAGGGGGCGGCGTTTGCAGGGCTGGACTCGACGAACCAGCATAACTTGCACTACCACCACCAAATTAAAATCTCCCTCGAAGAGATCTTGAATGTGGCCTTGCAGTATAGGCACGTCCTTGGCTGGACCCCAGCTCAGTCCTCTGCTAATCCATGACATCAGTTGTGGTGGGGGGCCCGAGCGGAAAGCGGGGGCAGCCGCCCACTTGGCACTTCTGGGAGGCGTGATGTAAAACCACTCCCGTTGCCATAATCCGGACACCTCTAGAAAGGAACCTTTCGGCCACGGAGCTCCTGCCATCTTGCTTATTGACGTGCCTCCGCACGCTGCATGTTGCCCCTTGATCATCTTCGGCTTCACTTCAAAGGTCTTGAGCCACAGGCCGAAGTGAGGGGTAATGCGGAGGAAGGCCTCACACATGACAATAAATATCGACATGTGGAGAAAGGAGTCCAGAGCTAGATCGTGGAAATCTAGCCCGTAATAGAACATCAAACCCCCCACGAAGGGATCCAGAGTGAGGCCTAGGCCTCGGAGGAAGTGGGAGACGAACACGACGTTCTCATTGGGTTCGGGAGTGGGGACGACCTGCCCTCGAGCAGGCAGCCGATGCGAAACCTCGGCAGTCAGGTATCTGGCCTCCCTCAACTTCTTGATATCCTCTTCCGTGACGGAGGAGGGCATCCATTGGCCTTGAAGGCTGGATCCGGACATGATTGAAGATCCGGAGCACCTGACCTGGGCTTTGGGTGTTAGAACTCGAGGCAGGGGAGGGGTTCGATTGAGCACGAGAGGGAAAAACGAAAACCTTGTCCCTTTATAAAGAGGGTGAATATCAAGTGTCCTCACCATGGCCGTTTGGACTTACCTATAATCTAGGAGTCCTAGACACGGTTGGGTTACCCACGACCGTATTAATGAGAATCTCGTAATTGGGGGAACACGATCTCTGCTTTGACAAGATGTGTCAACAAACCGCCTCGCGTTATGTGTGGAGCTGGTTGAAGAAAAACGGTTCAAATAAAGGCTTGGCTGTGGCGTGATGACACGCTATGGAATACGTCAGCCGATTAGATTTGTGTAAATATTATTCTCTCTATGACAACATGTGGAACTTATTTTGCAGAGCCGGACACTATCCTTGTGTTCAAAATCTTCTATGAAGTATTCGGAGGAGGAACCCGCCTTGCAATGCCGAAGACAATCTGCGCGCCGGACTCGTCGTCATTGAAGCCTAGTTCAGGGGCTACTGAGGGAGTCCTGGATTAGGGGGTGTCCGGATAGCCGGACTATAACCTTTGGCCGGACTCTCGGACTATGAAGATACAAGATTGAAGACTTCGTCCCGTGTCCGGATGGGACTTTCCTTGGCGTGGAAGGCAAGCTTGGCAATACGGATATGTAGATCTCCTCCCATTGTAACCGACTCTGTGTAACCCTAGCCCTCTCCGGTGTCTATATAAACCGGAGGGTTTTAGTCCATAGGACAAACAACAATCATACCATAGGCTAGCTTCTAGGGTTTAGCCTCTCTGATCTCGTGGTAGATCTACTCTTGTACTACCCATATCATCAATATTAATCAAGCAGGACGTAGGGTTTAACCTCCATCAAGAGGGCCCGAACCTGGGTAAAACATTGTGTCCCCTGCCTCGTGTTACCATCCGGCCTAGACGCACAGTTCGGGACCCCCTACCCGAGATCCGCCGGTTTTGACACCGACACTAACCTCGTTGTGATGACAAGATAGGACATGGCATGCACCTGGACGGAGGAACTAGTCTGCATTGTGCATTTAAGTTTTGTCTGAAGTCAATGTACCTATACTTTCACCAGACTTATAGAAAAATGTGTCAACATTCACAATGTCAAATCAATATTTTTACACTCATTATAAAACATAGCTCTTATACTCATTATAATTAGTATTGTAGATATTGATATTTTTAGTATAAATTTGGTCCTGGGATTTCATTGATGCCTGTCAAAGCGTGGAGGAAGCGGAGCTTAGCGCTTGCATTGCTGGTCTCTACATAGGTATTTCTCTTCACACTCCTATAATTTTAGAGACTGGTTGCGCTTTTGTGGTAGCGTCTCTTGCATCGGGGGACTATGACAGGTCTGCTATGCGTGACCTGAAGATGAAAGCGTTAAGCATCTCAAAGTTGATCAACAATCTTCAATTGTCAAAGATTAGCCGTTCGGCCAAGAAGGCGCCACACTTAATCGCTAAGTATAGCTTTGACAATAGATTAGATGGTATTCTTGTAAATAACGTACCACCTTGTGTGGTGAATATTGTATCGAATGAGTGTACTGGTGTGGCTGGTTAATTAATATAAGGTGGTATTCAAAAAAGTACAAATTTGTTCAAACACTTTGCAAACGGTTGACGGGAGTAAAAAGGACCAGAGGGAGTATCATGCATGCGGAGTAGGCAAAAAAATTGCTTGTCTAAAAAAAGGCAAAAAAAATTGCTCATTTATAGCCAGTCGAAGTCACAAAGGGCGCGACCGCGCGAGGGAGGCGAAGGTCGTGGGAGGCGCGACGTTTGAAGGAATTAAGTGAAGTTACATCCATGCGCCGGCATGGCGTGTGAACAGGCAGAAGCTATACCGTCAGGCCTATGATATGGGTCATGTAGACATGACATCTACTGGGTCCCGCATAGTTTTCGAGAACTCTTTGGGGGCTTGCAGCCATTTATCCACCGGGCAAGCCAACAACCCCACGCCATTCGCACGCCCTACTCGTCCCCGCCTTCTACCTTACAACAGTTCGCTCCCAGTCGTCCTGTCCTTTCACATTAGTTCGCTCCCAGTTTTTTTTGTGGGGTACAACAGTTCAACTTCTCCTAACCCTCCTCCAAAATCCATGGCCTCCCAAATCTCCATCGCCGCTGAGTACCAGGTTAGAGCCATCACCGATGATCAGTTCATCGTCATCTACACACGTGGATCTGAGACGGTGAAAGCATGGCTTGCTCGCTTCCTACGCATGTTCAACAGTTCAACGGATGAGTGGGTCACTGGGCTAGATGTTGAGTACACCACAGTCCTGGGATGAGAGAAGGATCTAAAGGACGAAGAGAGGAAGAAGCCCGCCGTGATCCAGGTTTGCATGCATAACGTTTGCTTGATCTACCACATATGCCATGCCGACGTTGAGTGCCAGCATTTTAAGAACTTACTCAAGGACAAAAGAGTGAAATTCGTTACTGTAGGCTTTAAGAACGACAGGGATGTCCTGCGTCGGATAGGTCTCGTTGTAGGCCAGCCCTTCGATCTCCAGAAGGCAAGCCTGGTGTCCTCCTCTCAACCTTCAATGCTGACCCTGGCAGCAGCCATGATTGATCCTTCGTACGCTAAACTTAAGAAACCTCATCACGAGTTTCATCATGCATGGGAGTCGAAGACATTAGATGAAGATCACATCCTGTACACAGCAATGGATGCCTACCTTTGTTTAAATATCTACAAGGGTTGGATGAAGAAGCAGAGCCCAGTGTCCGGTTCAAGCAAAGAAGCATCGGCGAAGAGGAAGAGGAAGAGGGACGAGGATGAAGTCGAGGACGTGGACTCGGACTCCGAGTAGGTGGCAGTGTCGTCGCTCATGCTGGTTCTACTGTAGTGTCAAGCGGACTAGTTGCTTAGTTTATTTCAAGGGTGTGTTGTGCTGAGGCCCCAGCAGAACTATGTTTATGTTCTTTCTCGTTATTTGAACTCTTTAGTACGTACAGTAGTACTAGTACAATGTCTTACTGCTATTCTTCTTGCAGTTGGTACTACTGCTCATATCTTTGTGTTTCTACTGTACTTAATGTGTTCGTACTAGTAGTATAATTTGGTTCAGTCGATTTGTGAAAGAAGTTCGACGAAGTGAAGGAAGAAGACGGCAGAAGAGGTGGAAGAAGCCCTTCTAGCCATCCATGTTGCATCAAACGGCTCACATGAGTCGACTGACCCAAATTGCTCCTTCAGATTGCAGGATCCACGTGGCATTCAAGGTCTCGAAGGTAGATTCCGCGCCCACACCCGGTTGCGGGCTCGACGCACGCGCGACCGGCTTCCGCCGCGACAGCCACCATGCGCGCCTCCTCAGCACGGGCGGAGACGACAATGACACGCTAGTTCCTCCTCGCCGGCGTGCTGGAGCACGCGCTCGTCCTCCTCTTCGTATGCTGCATGCATAGACGTGGCTCCACCAGCTGCTCGCGTGCTTGGCAGTGCGGCGACATCGCGAGGAGGGACTGCAGACGATGTGAGCGGGCGAGCCTTCGGCTTCATGACACAGGGATGGCGGCGACGCGGCAGTGATGGGCGAGAAATTGTTGGCCGGAGCAGGCGGGCGCCGGCAAGCGCAACGGCGGCGGCGGCATATTGATGAGTGCGCGTGTGGGAGCTTACTTTAGTTTTATATATAAGGTTAGTCAAACTTAAAAGAAAACCGTGCTAGTACACGTAAACATTAGACTTAGGCAGCGCTTTTATTAGTTAGTACCACAACCACGGTATGAAATCCTGTGCAAGCGCGTGAACCGTGGCCGCGTGGTCGATCGAACGGTGCGTCATCGTGTCGCGCTCGAAGGACATCCACCGAACCTTTTTGTGTGTGTGAAAACAGTCCTCGAATATTACTCAACTTTTTTTCCTGTGAAAATTCTTGACGCTGCAATATTTCCATATATTTGAATTTAGCTCCAGTTCGTGTTTATTCGGATTTGGACGTTTTAGGTGCGCCCTAGTTTTTTTAATACTGATTTTGTGTGTGTGACGGAGAGAGAACGTGTGTATGTGTCCATATGTGTGTTTTGGCGGAAGGGCAATGTGGAGACGGTGTGCGTGTGATACAGACATAGAGAGGTGTGAATGTGCAAATGATCATGCATGAGTGAGACATAGAGAGATGCCGATACGTTGTGTCTACATGAGAGAACGGTCTTCTAGTTTACTTGTGTGTGTGTGACAGAGAGAGAGAGAGAGAGAGGGAGAGACAGAGAGAGGAGCATCCGTAACACAACAACCATCTCTCTCGATTCGTCTGTCCCTCGCACGGTCGCATGCAACACATGCATCAACGCGCACATTTTGACACCCTCACCCGGCCCCTGCCCACCTCAAGGCCCGCACAATCTCTTTGTGAGTACCCATTTCTCTCCTTAGGTTTGTTTTCTCTCAATATCTGACACACACACACACAGAGAGACACACGCAACACAACACACACACACACACACACACTCCCCCAAGCACACAATTCATCCCCATCCAAGGTTATACGGCGACCACTATCGCTTGTGCTTCTTTGCACCCCAACATGCACAATACTTCAATCTTCAAAGAGGGCATCGAGCAGATCGAAGATGGCAACCACACCGCGCTAGAGAATGCGGGGTCCTTTGGAAGCAGGGTGATGTGACGATGGTTGACTGACTCCTCCCCCAACCTCTCTCTCTCTTGCACAAAATTACGAATCCCTCTCTCCACCGCACAAAATTTTCAATCCCTCAACCCACGAGATCCTTCCCCTCTCGTCCATGTTTTTCCAGCTCTCTCATCAAACATGTTGTATCTTCTCCTTCCACGTATACAGAATCCAGATGCACGCGCATCTCATGTATATTACATGTATCCATCTTTCTCACAGACCTAACTTCTTCCTCTCTCTTTCTCTCTCTATCTCTCTCTCTGTCTCGTTAGGTTTGTCTCCTACTCTCTCGTCCACATACATACATTCTTCCCCGCCCTATCTGCTCCATCTTCAAAAGCTCTCTCTGCATGTTTCATTCACACATTGGGATATGTCAAAATGTTGCTTCTATAATGGCTGATGTAGAGTTATGGTTGTTTTTGTTGCATCCTACAAAGTAATAACTATGAAATGCATTTAGATTCTCATTTGACTGGGATTAGGTGAGTTTGAGCATGTTGTGAAGTACTATAGACCTTGTATACATCTTGGGATTTCACAATGATTGTAACTATTGAATTGTATAGAACATTACATTCGAAGTCAATAGCCTAATATATTTATTTCACAATTTCAACAAATGATTAGTTCACTACAAACTAAAAAAACAAATGTGTACTCCCTCCGTTTTTATTTAAGTCCGCGTATTAGCTTTGGTCAAAGTCAAGTTTTGTAAACTCTCAGAAAGCTTATAACAAAAAATATTAACATATACAATAACAAATAAATACCATTAGATTCATTATTGAATGTACTTTCACATCATACATATTTGTTATGGTAAATGTTTATATTTTTCTATAAACTTGGTCAAACTTTAGCAAGTTTGACTTCGGTCAAACCTAATATGCAGAGTTTACTACTACCACTCGCTAGTTGCTTAGCCGAATCACTCAACACGCCACACGGGGAGTCCAGTGTCACAAAATTTTGAGGTCGGCGGGAAAATCTCCCGTGACCCTGATTCGAGCAGTGGGAAGTTACCATCATAGCCTTCGGAACAGGCCTACGGATGACGCTTGGTAGGGGGCTGTTTTCGTAACTTCAGGTTCACCCTACCCAGCCAACCCCACCCCCGCACCCAGAGTAGTACACCTGAATACTCCCCATTTTCTATCCCCACCACAAAATAGACTTCTCCACGGCACCGTAGCCTTCGTGCTCCTCCCCTTTACATCGGCGCAGTCGTCCACCGCAGCGCATCTGCCTCATCGACGACCTCGTACGCCGCACTAGAGCTGGTCCACCGTCGTCATCGTAAATGGAGCCTCTTCCCCGGCATCATTTCCCACGGCCTCGGATCTGCTTCTCGGAAGCCGACACCAAGCGTAGAAGTACCACCGTCGTGGATAATGAACTGACTCCCGTTGTCGACCATGACTCACAGAGGCCGCCGCGACCATCGTTCTCCTCCTCGATTGGTAATGTGTGTATTGAATCACTTAGCAGTACATGTGCAGTTCCAGTTTTGTTCATACCTACCGTTCAAATTTCCTGGGTGCTATTGTTCCCGTAAAAGTAATTGGTTATAGCCTCCATTGTCCAACAGAATATCAGCTTGTAATTGTGCGTCGCTCCTGTATCGCGCTGTGCTTGGGTAGGTTCTTCATCTGCAACCAGTAGTGTGGCAAATGATGGAAAGGTTTTTAGTACTAGCAAGATGCCCATGCGTTGCACGCATCAAGATGCATTTGTATGAGTAGTTTATCTTGTGGGAGAAAAGGATGAACGAGGGAAGGCCTTATTTGCAAATCTGGAGAGGGGTATGGGTATCTTTTTGCAAAATTCCCATTTGTTTCCTTCCTATCTGTCAGATATAAATCGGACGGCCTATATTGCAAGAAAAAAAGTATAGAGAAAAAAAGTAGACAGTAAAGGAAGGAGAGATAAATATTAAATATAAAATATAAAATATAAAATAAATATAACAGTAGAGAAGAGAGTAGAGATAGCATGTTGAGATTTTTAAAGCGCCGCGCGTTGCGATTCTGTTGGAGATGCTCTAACATGGCAGACAAGTGCTTTAATGTTGCCCACAAGATGCGCAAGTATTACTAGTAGTATATTTTTCTTGCCATGTTGAGATTTTAAAACCACGAGTGCGAACATGCAGAGGAGCAATGAAGACCAAACACGGGATACTCGGGACATCTTCAAGGAGCGTGGCAAGTTAAAGAGGAGCTGCACCAAACCTGTAAAACGAGCTTTGGTAAGTAACACCCTTTCAATTACTTTCGTGTAGCCTCGTGTTCTTCGATGTGTATATGTTGTAGTTTCTGTTTCTCTTAAGCGTGGTGTTCTTCGATGTGTAATAAGAAGAGTCTTAATTTTCCTAATGCTTTCATTTTTAGCTTGATGTAGGAAGTGGGTGTTCTCACCTTGTAGTCTGTTTTATTTTTTTCCTTTTGAATTCACTTCTCCTAGTTCTGTTTATCTTGCTTCTACTAAATGGATCTAGGTTGCTCTGAGTATTGATCTAAAAAAGAAGCAACTTCATGTCAGGATGCAGTTCATGCGACAAGGGAAGTATGGTCAACCTCGAGATCATGTTTCCAAAATGAGGCTGGATTACACACAAGGTGCCATGTAACGCCCTCGATGCGGCTATATTTCCTACGTGTCGAGGCACGACTTAGAGGCATAACCGCATTGAAAGCAATGTCGCAAGTTAGGCAATCTTCACAACATACCATGTGATATATAGATAATAAAATGGGAGATACGTAGTTGGCTTACACTTGCCACGTCAATCAAAGTACATAAATAGCATTACATCATCCAAACATTCATGGCCCGACTACGGTGCCAAAATAAAAGACCAACCCAACATGCGACACGGTCCCGTTCGCCCCAACTGGGCACCACTACTGATCATCAGGGAAAGACACATAGTAACGGCGTGAGTCCTCGTCGAACTCCCACTTGAGCTCAAGCGCGTCATCTGGAACGGAGTCATCAGGCCCTGCATCTAGTTTGGAAGTAATCTGTGAGCCACAGGGACTTAGCAATCTCGCACCCTCGCGATCAAGACTATTTAAGCTTATAGGTAAGGCAAGGTACAATATGTGGAGCTACAGCAAGTGACTAGCATATATGGTGGCTAACCTGTTCGCAAGAGAGAGCGAGAAGAGAAGGCAAGGCACGAACAGATAACTAGAGAACAACCTGCGGCAAGCATTGCTCCAACACCGTGTTCGCTTCCCGGACCCCACCGAGAAGAGACCATCACGGTTACTCACACAGCTGATTCATTTTAATTAAGTTAAGGTTCAAGTTATCTACAATCGGACATTAACAAATTCCCATCTGCCCATAACCGGGGGCACGGCTTTCGAAAGTTCAAATCCCTGCAGGGGAGTCCCAACTTAGCCCATGACAAGCTCTCACAGTCAACGAAGGATAAACCTTTTCCTGAGACATTCCGATCAGACTCGGTATCCCGGTTCTACAAGACACTTTGACAAGTTAAAACCAATCCAGCAACACCACCCAGATGTGCCAACAAATCCCGATAGGAGCTGCACATATCTCGTTCTCAGGGCACACCGGATGAGCAAGACGTCGGGTAGGCCAGCCCAGAGTTGCCCCTGGTAGCCCCGGAAATCGCTCGGTTGGACCAACACTCAGAGGAGCACTGGCCCGGGGGGGTTTAAATAAGATGACCCTTGGGCTCCGGAAACCCAAGGGAAAAGAGGCTAGGTGGCAAATGGTAAAACCAAGGTTGGGCATTGCCGGAAGAGTTTTATTCAAGGCGAACTATCAAGGGGTTCCCATTATCACCCAACCGTGTAAGGAACGCAAAATCCGGGAACATAACACCGATATGACGGAAACTAGGGCGGCAAGAGTGGAAAAAAACACTAGGCGAAAGGCCGAGCCTTCCACCCTTTACCAAGTATATAGATGCATTAAGATAACAAGGCAATATAATGATATCCCAACAAGTAAATAATGTTCCAACAAGGAACGGTCTCCAATCTTCACCTGCAACTAGTAACGCTATAAGAGGGGCTGAGCAAAGCGGTAACATAGCCACTCAACGGTTTGCTAGGACATGGTGGGTTAGAGGTTTGACATGGCAATGTGGGAGGCATGATAAGAAAGTGGTAGGCATCGTATCATAGGCATAGCAAAAGAGCGAGCATCTAGCAAAGCAAAGATAGTAGTGATTTCGAGGGTATGATCATCTTGCCTGCAAAGTTGTCAGAGTTGATTGGATCCTCGAAAGCAAACTCAATGGGCTCCTCGTTAGCGAACTTGTATCCTGGCTCTACCCAAACAAGAAAAACAAGCAAACGGAACACAATCAACCACGTGCAAAGCTCAAACAACATGAGGCAAACATGGTATGCTATGCGGGATGCGATATGTGATGCATATGCAAGATTTGACAAGGAATGAATGAACCTGGCCTCAACCTAGAAAACCAAGTGTGCCACTGGAAAGGTGAGATTAAATCGCTTGAAAACGATATAAAGAACGCCGGAATCGGAGTCACGGTTTGGAAATGGCAAGCAATTCAAATATGGCACCGGTCTGTGATATACAGCAAGTAGCCGTCCGAATGCAATAAGATGAACATGCTACAGCACTCAAACATGACAACAAAATACATGGCAGGGATCCATTCATGATGCTTAACAAAAGATGAACACTGGGCTATGGCCAATTCATCCATTAACAGGTTCAAACAAGCATGGCAAAAATGCATTTGGTAAACAGATTTCAGACTTAGTGAAATTAACACTTGTTTGGAATTTCAGATCAGGTAGCACACTTTGGAGCATGAAAACTATATACTACAGGACCTGAACATGGGAAAGTAAAGCATGTCATGGAGATACTCAAAGAGCTTAACAAAAGTCCCTTAGTGACCTAGAGCCAAAAGGGATCAGAAAATACAATTGCAAGCATGTGAACATGGCAAAAACATAAACAGTTCTCAGACTTAGTGAAAAACTGGAGCATGCAAAATAGATATCAAGTAGGCATGTTTACGAGCTCGATGCACTCACTACAGAGCAAGTCATGACAATCTAAGCATACACCCATTAAGAATACACATTATACAAGCTAGACATGGTAAGAACAATATCATAGCATGGACGGATCAACTACAACATCCTCGGCAAAATCGCTAACAAGTAGACAATCTTCCCAGATTCACGAAATAGCAAAAGTAGAGCTCGATTGACTCAAGCTAGGGTGCTCCATAATTGCAAACAAAGACATGGATGGATAGATCACTACAAGATTAACAAAACATCCTTACTAATCATCCTCAAAAGAGGCACGGATCACTAGGAAACAACATGAACATATGGCATATTGAGATAAACAGATCAAGGACTTAGTGGAATTGCTAAGTCCCTGAAATCAGCATTAACGAATGCACCAGTTTGCAAGCTTGTGCTAGTCACCACACACATCACAAAAATACATGGGTTGCACCTCTGGAAAGATGGCAAAGCATATAACAAAACACATGTAGATCTCAGGGGCATATGGTGCACACAATAATCATGGCAATAATGACAAATATCTAAATGGAGCAGCAGATCTGACAATTATCTCAAATAGCACTCTTCCAACAGCATTTCGGGCATCAAGATGAACTCAAATGAAAAGGATGCAATGAGATGAAATGATGTGCTCCCTGAGACGAACATTTTGATATGCTATATGCCCAAAACGGAGCTACGGATGCGGAGTTAAGGCACGACGAACATAGCAAAAATAGTTAGGGTTTCGGGGCAAAACGTCAACCGAGATGTTTTGGATCTGAGATCTGCATGCTTCCCGAGGTTCGCCTCGAGCTCGCCGGAGACGAAGTAGACCGCCGGAGTGGAAGGAGCTCGTCGGGCAGCCGGAGTGGGACTTGGGGCGTTGCGGCGGAGGCGGCGGAGAGGGGCGCCGGCGATGGGGCGTCGGGCGGCGGTGCCTCGCCGGAGCGACGATGCCGGCGATGGCGCGCAGCGGCGCCGGGCACCAGGCGCGGGGAAGGAGAAGGGCGCAGGACGGCACGCGGGGATGGGCCGCGGGGGCCTCCCGCGAGCTCGGGCGGGCCGTCGGCGAGGTGGGTGCGGCTGCCCACGTGGCGGCCTGCGATTTGTCGGGCGGCGGCGGCGGACGTGTCCGGACGGACTGGACGTGTCCGGCGCGGCACGAGGTGGCGGATCTAGGGTTTCGGGGAGAGGAGAAGGAGAATTTCGGAGGGGGTCTTTAAATAGGCATAGAGGGAGCTAGGAGAGTCCAAATGAGGTGCGGTTTTCGGCCACGCGATCGTGATCGAACACTCTAGATGATGGAGAGGGTTTTGGTGGGTTTTGGGCCAAATTGGAGGGGTGTTTGGCTGCAACACACACGAGGCCTTTTTGGTCCCTCGGTTAACTGTTGGAGCATCAAACGAAGTCCAAATGGTACGAAACTTGACAGGCGGTCTACCGGTAGTAAACCAAGGCCGCTTGGCAAGTCTCGGTCCAATCCGGAAATGTTTAATCCCCACACATGAAAGAAAGGTAGAAATGACCACCGGAGGAGAACGGAGCGCCGGAATGCAAAACAGACAACGGGGAAAATGCTCGGATGCATGAGACGAACATGTATGCAAATGCAATGCACATGATGACATGATATGAGATGCATGACAACGACAACAACACACAGAGACAAAAACCCGAACCCGAGAAAAAAAATAACTTAACGCCGGAAACGGCAAGAGTTGGATTACATCTTAGGTAAATCATAACCGGGGTGTTGCATGCCAGTTCCCTAATGATGCTGGATTAGACACAAGGTGCAAATTCCTAGATGATGCTGGATTACACACAAGCCAGGTGGAGTCGTCAGTTGTTCGTGTCCTCGTGGCATTAGTAACTGCTGAAAGAAAGCGTGCAGCAGCCCTTGAGAATGTAACTAAGTTCCTGAAGAAGCGAAAAGAGCAATTAGATGCTCTCTTCACCCAAGCCAAAGAAGAGATGGAAGAAGCCAGAAATATGCTAGCAGAGGCAGAGCAAGCTAGGCATCTCATGCTATCTAAAACTGTTGTCAATACAAAATTTCCTTCATAATAGCTAGGTTCAAATGTTTATCCAGTCAGCATGCCTGTAGTGATGTCCGTGCATCTACTGATGTGGCACAAAATGTTTTTTTTGTCATGTAATAACAGCAATTACTTTCCAAACAATAACAGATGAAGCATTGGACATGGTATAGTTCACGTGCAAGCCCGACATTCCAAGTTCAACTTCCACATCAAACTCATGTTCACAGATATCTGCACATTCATACATAATTTCCACAACCATGATTCACTTCAAAGCCAAAAAAATGTGAGGAGAGTTATAAATAAAGAAAATCCTCTACTAGTCCCCGCTACAAGTGCGAGCACAACAAGTCAAGACCATGCGTAAATTAATTATATTTTAGTCATTTTTTGTGTTCTAAAATGCCTGTCGGCTCGTGAAAGGACATGTTGCCGGCACACACGCAGATTCAATGAAGGCAGGCGGGGCAGTCTTAAGCTAGTTGCACGCGGCGAGGAGGCGTGCTCAGCCGGGCCTGCAGCGAGTGTGGCCCTCTTGGCCGGCGCGCCGGTTCAATGCCTGCGCTATGAGATGTCACGTCCGTGTCATAGCAATCACTCCCTCCAGTCCCTTTTTGTTTGGGTATAACAAAATCTTCTTTTCCATTCACATTTTACAAGTAAAATTCGTGGACAAACTTTGACCCAAAGTACGATGGGGACTAGTAAACCAGAATGGAGGTAGTAGTTTTTTTAATCAAAGAAGGGTTTCCCCTTCCGAATTTCATTACTGAAAACCAACATCTAAATCTAAACCATAGTATTTGCCCTAGAACTACCAGGTTCAACATCTCGCAACATAAACCCATACAACCTCCATCGCAAAAAGAAACCATACAACCATATGCCAAGGAGGTACGTAGTACTATGAATTCCATTTTCGCTCCATACCAATCGTTCTAAAAACTACTTACTACTTATAACGCGCCATTGAAAATCGGAACTCATAACCCCACTAAAAACGATATTTTAAACGCGGCTACTCAATCTGTGGCAACTGGCGAGCCACCGCGCTCCAAGTCGTTCACCTGTGGTCCTGACCATCAACTCCTACGGATCAAATTATCACGCAAGCTGACTATTCCTACAAAGGTGCTCCACCACGTACCCGGTACCCGCAAATGCAGCAATCGTGCACCTAGGGTTTTAGGGTTTATTTGTTAACGTCGCCTTTACGTAACACTCATGTGTGCGAGACAGCGAGAGGTCGACTGCGTGCGTGCGCCTCTTCTCTTCGTATATGTACTCCACCGTTTGTCTGGTGTCCAAAAAATTATAATAACTACTAGGAATGTGCCAATGCTTTGCCACACGATCAAAGTAGATTAATACATATTCACCGATTTGATAGAAAAAAAGTCTAGTTTTGAAATACTTATATCACTAAAAATATGTTATGGTTCACTCAAAGTATATTTCTTTGGTGCTTTTGACAAGATAATGGAGGAATGTTGTTGGTTTCAAGATTCGATAAGTGGTATATGTCTAATTTCTACTCGAACTAGCAAGATACCCGTGCGTTGCACGGAACATCAAGATCTTCTGGGAGAAAAGGATGAACGAGGGAAGGCCTAATCTACAAATGTGGTGAAGAGTGCGGGTAAATTGCCATATTTTACTTCCTATCCGTCAGATATAAATCGGACGACCTACCTTGCAGGATGGCAGGCCCACCATCATCACCAACTCTATTTTTTATCCCTACTCTTATAAAAAGCATTGTCGGTGATGATCGTGTGCCTGCCATCCTGCAATATAGGCCGTCCGATCTATATCTAACAGATAGGAAGGAAACTATGGCAATTTTGTAAAAAGATACCCACACCCCTCTCCACATTTGCAAATAAGGCTTTCCCACATTCATCCTTTTCCCCCACAAGATAAACTACTCATACAAATGCATCTTGATGTTCCGTGCAACGCATGTGCATCTTGCTAGTTGTTGCAAAAAGCCGATGTGTGTGTGAGAGAGAGGGAGAGTGGAGGAGGACAGAGTGCATGTGTGACAAAGACACAAGGAGTGTGTGTGCGATAGGTATCAGCTCAAAATGAGGCGATAGTGTGTGTGTGTGCACGATCGAGAGGGCGTGTCTCAAGAAGGGAAGAAAAATCTACATAGATACAAGGAGCGCGAGAGAGACATGTATGCGATGGTGGAAGCACGAGTGTGCGGGTGTATAAACCTATCTAGAGGCTAGCTAGTCGATAAATGTTTGTGAGAGAAATACGAGTCGGGGTGCGAAAGCGAGAGTTTTGTGTGTGAGAGAGAGACGGTAGTCGGGAAGGGGAGTGGAAGCAGGTGTTGTGTGTGTGTGTCTGTGAGAAAGAGAGAGGAGACGGTACTCGGGGTTGTCTGATCGATAAACAAATGAATAATGTCAGTCTGGGATGGAGACGAAAAGGAGACCGCAACAAATGTTGTGTCTACAGGAGAGAGAGAGAGAGAGAGTAATTTTAGTGGTATGAGTCATATGTAGAGACATATAGGGTGTGTGAGAGAATCCCATGGAGAGAAAGACAAAGTGAAAGACGAGTGGAGACTGTGTGTGTGGTGGTGAAAAATAAAGCTTAGGTACTGAGTGATACCAGAGAACAGTAGAGACGTGAGAGATAATGAAAACCGTGTAATGTATAATGATAGGGAGAGTGTGACACTTCTCAAGGGAGACGTCGAGAGACCATGTTTGCGAGGATAGGAGAAACATGAAGTGAGCGTGCGGGTGAGCTGGTGAAAAGAGAGTGATAGCTACCTGAAGGAGCATGCATGCGAGAGAGATGGGCATGAAAGGGGTGAACAAAAAAGGGATTCAAATATTTGAATTCGAGATGATGATACATGTAATCCATATCAAACATGCATACTCATATGAATTCACGCACATCTATGTTATTTAATATGTAGATATTACTGATCCATACATTTTAGTAGAACACAATTTGGTTAAATTTTTTCGAATTCAACCTTATGATTTCGAGATCGTTGTATTTGTAAATCATATTATACATATAAAGGAGCATAATTCTTTGTTGTGCTTTTGAAAGTATATATAAAAAATGATGTATATAGAATGTAATTCCAATTGAAAATGGATCCCGCCTGGAAAAAAAATAGAGTACAAACGGGATTCGAATTGAGTTGGCACGGTAACATGCACTCTGCAAAATTTGAACGAAGCGGGGAAAGTCGCAGTAACCGCCCAAAACCAAAATTTGCGAGATGGAAATCACTACTACCTATCTCTGCCATGCAAAGCATATCTGCTGGATTTCTATAGGTTTCGATAGGGGTAGGTTTGTAATTTCACCCAAACGTGTCGTAGCCGCCTCTCACCTGGATTCACACACGGTGGGCGCCAAAACACAGTGTGTCCTCGGCCGAAATCGACTCCCTCCCCGATTCATATTCATACACGATGGGCGCCAAAAACAAACTCTCGTCGGCAAATATTCGGTGTATGCGAAATTACCGTCCTATCCCCAACCGACTAATGTTGATGTGATGTAGTAGAAATTTGAAATGAGGGCTAAGTTAGTAAATTTCCTTGCATTTGAGACAAGCGCGCCCTGAATACATGGTTCCCCCCTTCCTCTCTACCTCCATTTTCCCCATTCGTACTCCGTGGGCGCCAAAACACCCTCTCCACCCCAGCCTCCTCCGTCCGCTGTCGTCCCCCACCCCATCCACCGCCGCCCTCCTCCACCATGCTGGAGCAGATACCCCGACGCCGTCGTCCATTACAAGAGATCGACCTCTCTCTGAAGGAAATATGCCCTTGAGGAAATAATAAAGTTATTATTTATTTCCTTATATCATGATAAATGTTTATTATTCATGCTAGAATTGTATTAACCGGAAACATAATACATGTGTGAATACATAGACAAACAGAGTGTCACTAGTATGCCTCTACTTGACTAGCTCGTTAATCAAAGATGGTTATGTTTCCTAACCATGGACAAAGAGTTGTCATTTGATTAACGGGATCACATCATTAGTTGAATGATCTGATTGACACGACCCATTCCATTAGCTTAGCACCCGATCGTTTAGTATGTTGCTATTGCTTTCTTCATGACTTATACATGTTCCTATGACTATGAGATTATGCCACTCCCGTTTGCCGGAGGAACACTTTGTGTGCTACCAAACATCGCAACGTAACTGGGTGATTATAAAGGAACTCTACAGGTGTCTCCAAAGGTACATGTTGGGTTGGCGTATTTCGAGATTAGGATTTGTCACTCCGATTGTCGGAGAGGTATCTCTGGGCCCTCTCGGTAATGCACATCACTGAAGCCTTGCAAGCATTGCAACTAATGAGTTAGTTGCGGGATGATGTATTACATAACGAGTAAAGAGACTTGCCGGTAACGAGATTGAACTAGGTATGGGATACCGACGATCGAATCTCGGGCAAGTAACATACCGATGACAAAGGGAACAACGTATATTGTTATGTGGTCTGACCGATAAAAGATCTTTGTAGAATATGTAGGAGCCAATATGAGCATCCAGGTTCCGCTATTGGTTATTGACCAGAGACGTGTCTCGGTCATGTCTACATTGTTCTCGAACCCGTAGGGTCCGCACGCTTAAGGTTACGATGACAGTTATATTATGAGTTTATGCATTTTGATGTACCGAAGTTTGTTCGGAGTCCCGGATGTGATCACGGACATGACGAGGAGTCTCAAAATGGTCGAGTCATAAAGATTGATATATTGGAAGCCTATGTTTGGATATCGGAAGTGTTCCGGGTGAAATCGGGATTTTACCGGAGTACCGGGAGGTTACCAGAACCCCCCGGGAGGTATATGGGCCTTAGTGGGCCTTAGTGGAGGAGAGGAGAGGTGGCTAGAGATGGGCCGCGCGCCCCTCCCCCCCCCTTGGTCCGAATAGGACAAGGAGAGGGGGCCGGCCCCCCTTCCTCCTCTCTCTCTCCTCTTTTCCCCCTCTGGGAATCCTATTCCAACTAGGAAAAGGGGGGAGTCCTACTCCCGGAGGGAGTAGGACTCCTCCTGGCGCGCCTCCTCTTGGCCGCCCCCCCTTTGAGCCTTTATATACGGAGGCAAGGGGCACCCCTAGAGACACAAGTTGATCCATGTGATCATATTCTTAGCCGTGTGTGGTGCCCCCTTCCACCATAGTCCTCGATAATATTGTAGCGGTGCTTAGGCGAAGCCCTGCGACGGTAGTACATCAAGATTGTCACCACGCCATCGTGCTGACGGAACTCTTCCCCGACACTTTGCTAGATCGGAGTCCGGGGATCGTCATCGAGCTGAACGTGTGCTAGAACTCGGAGGTGCCGTAGTTTCGGTGCTTGATCGGTCGGGCCGTGGAGACGTACGACTACATCAACCAAGTTAACGCTTCCGTTGTCGATCTACAAGGGTACGTAGATCACACTCTCCCCCTCTCGTTGCTATGCATCACCATGATTTTGCGTGTGCGTAGGAAATTTTTCGAAATTACTACGAAACCCAACACTCTCATCCACGGCTTCGGACCAGGATCCTTGCATCCCATCCTCTCGCTTCATCCTCGCCGTCGTCCACCTTGCCGGCGCCGCTCCTACGACCGTGTCGTCCACCGCACCTCGCCGCCACCGTCTACCCTCCTATATCTACTTCCACGCCACCGACATCCATCACTACCGCAGCACCGTCAAATTCTCAGCAGATGCGTACACGGCGCCGCACCAGAGGCGGTACTCTTTCGTATCTGCTCAACTTATTTATTGCAGCAAGAAAATAGATCGCCACTGCTTTACTCTAATTTCTTGTATTGGTTGCGAAGTTGCCTTTGTCCGGTTTGCACCTTCAGATCCGCCATGGCACGCTCAACACTATACTCCCAATGCTTATGGTTTTCCCCTTTTATATTCCACACTAGTTAAATCACAGTAGACTAAATTTCAAAATTGGGTCAGTCGATTTTTCAGAGCTCGCCGGAGTTTGCTGGTGCGATCGAAGGGGCTCGGGTGGTTGTGGGGCCTCGCCGAACGAAGAAAAATCGACGCGGGTGGGGGTTGGGGCGGGGGTGGGGGCGGGGGTGGCGGAGGAACACAGGCGATGGGGGCCGGTGGTCCAGCCGGCGGCCCATGCGGTGTTCTGTATGGGAAGAATCAGAGACAAGGAAGAAGAAGGGTTAGGAGATGTAGGATCTTCATCCAACCGTCTGAAATGGTCGAGAGACAGTTGGGATTTGCATTCTTAATGCGCTCTGGTTCATCATGTGTGGGCACTGCACAACCAACATTTTATTATCCAAAATCTGCTTGCTCTTCTTTACCATGTTCCTCTTCTGTTCTTCTTTAATATGTACTCTCTCTGTTCCTAAATACAAGTCTTCATATAGATTCCACCATGGACTACATATGGAGCAAAATGAGTGAATCGACACTCTAAAATATATCTCGATACATCTGTATGTGATCCATAGTGGAAATCTCTACCAAGACTTATATTTTGGAACGGAGGGAGTATGATAGTAGTAGAGTATGTTCCTTGTACTGAAGATGAGAAGGGACTGGCAGTGTAGAGGTCTATACGGTCGGTTGTGATGGACACTTTGAGCCTCTTTGATTCGTAGGATCTTGTAAACATAGGAATAGGATTTGTAGTGGCCTGCCCTCTTGAATCCTATAAGAATAGCAAGGAAATGCGGGGAGCTGTGTCGCCTTTGAGAGTTACACTGATATTAACAGTACCGCACCGTCACTTGAAGAGAGCTGGTATCCAAGGCCTTTCTAGCCGTACCGGCAATACTAGCACATATATTCCAGCAAGTTCCACTTTACTGATTTTACTCTGATGCTTAAGGTTTTCCCGTTATATCTACACTATGATCTTTGTAGCTGCTTTGTGTCGCACTAGCTGCAGTCCACTCTTGAAGCTAAACACTGCAATGACTTACAAAATTGGCACCAAGGCATTGAGTGCCATTCTGGATGCAATGAAACTCATACGCTCCCCACCTGTTGATTCTTGTTCAGAATATGATCCTAATGACTATTCTAACCTCGAGGAGTCAAAGGCAGATGGCCTGTCCTGTTCATCCATCAAGGTGCCTGTTCTAACTTGGTGATGTTTTATTGATTGCGGGTATCTTGCATATGTTGTCTTGCATTTCTTCTACTTTGTTGCACCGCCATCTTCTTAGTTTACTCATCATATATGTCGAGATGCCATGCCCATCCATTATCAATACATATTCCATCTGTCATCATACCATGTTTTTCCACTCAAATGTTATTCTTGTGTATCAGACATCAAAAAGGAAGAGGGTGATTGCCGAACCTGAAGGAGCACCAGCAAAGTCCTTGAAAAACGTGGTGGTGCGGGAGAAATCAGACAGCACCCCACTTATATTGGTTGTACAACCAGTGACACAAAATGTAGGACCGACTCCAGCAGACTGTACCCATACTCACTGGCCACACCACTAGCCCCACCACACATGACCTGCACTCCAGCAAAAGGCATACCGATTTCATTTGCCATAGCACCAGCTGTACCAAAGAAAAATCCCACTCCAGCAAAAAGTACAACAAGTCCACCGGCCGAAGACCTATCCCAACTGCAGAGATGGCCAATTCATGCAGATTGGAACCCCATTCCATGTATTCCCAGTTTAAAAGACAATGCTTTCAATGTTGTTCGGGACTACGTGCATATATTCCCATCATGGGAAGATTATTGTGAAGACAAACACCATTTTCACATCTTCCTGTCCAACTTACGTGTAAGTCCTATTATTCATGGTTATTATTTTCCTGTTTTCTGCTGATTGTCAATCTGGATAGTCATGACGAGCAAAGCTTGCTTGTTCTTTTCAAGGAAGCATTGCAGTAATATCGGTGTTTCCTGAGGAAATCACACTTTGATGGCAAGTCTATAAACGAATTTTTGCTGAAGTCTCTTGTGCTAAATTTAGAAGACATTGAATGGAAAAACCTTGTTATGCACTGGTCTCGTTCCCAGGATGAGGTAGTGTCTATGAAATCACATGACAATTTGAACTTCTACTTTTCCGCATGTGCCTTACGGATCTTTTTTGCAGGAAATCTGCTCAAAGAAGAATTCCGGTTTGACAAAAACGATAGGATATCGCGAATATGATGCCCGCTGCTTTGCTCTTGTTAGTACCTGTTGTCCTATATCACAGTACTTGCATACATACCTGGTTCATTATGTGACAGCAGTATGCATGATAGCTTGCTTATCAATTGTTCGCTCCAAATTATCTGATTTGTATGAATGGTTACATTAGTGTAGAATATATCCAATGCCAATGTTTTTTTAGCTCTACATTGTTCTTGTAAGTACATGTTGTCCTTTATCAGTGTACTTATAATGACAGGTAGTTGTTCATGTACCATCACTCTGCATCTTATTTTCCTTTGCCCTCCATTTTCTACACATCAGATCTATATTTACTCTTACCATAAGGTTGGTACTGAAGAAGTTTAGCTGTGCATTGCTCTTGGATGTACCTTTTGCCTGTATCGCTGCACTTACATTTATAGCTACTTGGTTATGTAGCATCACTCGTCATCTTATCTTAAATATTCTCCATTTTTCGTATATTATCACATCTATATTTACTCTTAACAAAATGTAGAATAAAGGCAATGCTTTTGAAGAAGATTCTGTGGTAAACTTCTTGAATTGCCCCCCGATCACCATCAGCATGGACAAGGCCTTTATAGAGCCTGTCTTCACCAATAATGTACGTTTGTCCATCTCAAGCCTTCAAACTTTGTTGTATATATTTGGTTAGGCATGACTGCAACAGCTGTTTATTTTTGGTGTTTGCATCAAATTGCTTATTTAAAGTTTATTATGTAGTTCATAAACAAAAGTTTGTCCTTTCTCAATTTAAGTTTTCAGTTGTACAACCTAGTTCCTTCTTCATACCATGTAAATTAACCTATAGAGAGCAAGTGATCTTCTTTTGCACTACATGTATGCTTCTGTTCTTCATCTGTAATCCAGTGATGTGGTGAACCTACCCACTACAGCACAATGTCATATTCTGCAATGTCTTAACTATGAACAATGTCATATCATTCTACTATTATTTAAACCGTCTCTTTATTTGCCAATCTGAAATGGTATAAATTGACAGCACACTAACCATTGATACTTATGAGTTCTTGATCTGTAATCCAGTGGTGTCGTGAAGCTGCCAACTCCTTCACAATGTCATTTCCTGTCATGTCTTGACCTGGACAATACCATATTGTGTTAATGCAATTTTAAACTGTGTCACTTTATTCGTCAGTAAGAAATGTGATGAATTGTCAGCACTGATACTTTTATGTGCAAAACCTGTCATCTGTCTGCTTGTTTATATTTCAGAGTGAGGAAGATATAAGTGTTGAACAAGCGCAGTATCATCATCTTGCTCAGCTGCTTGCGCTGCAGCTCCCCAGCAGGGCTAACCTTTCTTGAACTCTATTGAAGTGTTGTCGGTTTTGTATATTATTTTGTCGGCGTGTTTATTTGCACTGGTGGCGATCTTTGATGCCCAGTGTATGTAATTTGCTGTTTGCTTGTGCTTTATTATCATAGGGGCAAACTTTGATGCCCAGTGGATGTAATATGCCGTAATTTCTTTATTGTGTAGTCTATGTTTTTTCTTATTCACGATGCTGCAGTTATTTTACTATATATATATATCCTGTCTTCGCAGTAAACCGGCCAAACCGTAAAATTACGGTACATAATCGGGTCGTCATGCAATCACGATGTAGGTTGGGCCTAAAACGTGCCGAATAGCTCATGGGCCGGCAGCAGACCGAAATGAACCCCGGCCCATGATTGTGCGAATCAAATCACGGGCTTTTAACAGGCCAAAATTGTCTCGGTCCTTGTTTGGCCCAATCAGATATCGGCTGCGAGCAGGCCGAATGCAAACCGGGCCGTAGTTAGGCCCAACTATATGACGGGTTTTTAACATGCCGAAATTAATATAGGGTCGAAATGTTAAACGGGCCCTTAACAGGCCAAAACTAATATCAGGCCGAATTACTAAGTGGGCCTTTAGCAAGTGGGCCCAAAAGCATAGTGTCTAGTTGACGGGCCGAATCTGATATGGGCCATAATTGAGCCCAAAGCCTCTTAAAGGGTTGGACCTGATCTGGGCCGTAATTTAGCCCAGAACGTGGTAGGCTTTTAATGGGCTGGATCTCATATGGGCCACTATTAGGCCTGGAGCGTGGCAGGCCATTAATGGACCGGATCAAATATGGGCCGGCATTTGGCCCAAAACATGGCAGCCAGTTAATGGGCCGGCCTACTAGGGTCCTCAAAATCTTGTGGGCCTATAGCTGGGCCGGCCCATTAATGTCGGTGAAATCTCGTGGGCCTTTAGCTGGGCCAGCCCATTATGACCAGCAAGAATCTTGTGGGCCTTTACCTGGGCCGGCCCATTATGGCACACAAAAATCTTGTGGGCCTTTACCTGGGCCGACCAATTATGGCCCGCAAAATCTTGTGGGCCTTTAGCTGGGCCAGCCCATTATGGTCCACAAAATCTCGTGGGCCTTTAGCTGGGCCGTCCCATTATGGTCCGCAAAATCTTGTGGACCTTCAGTTGGGCCGGCCCATTTAAACTTGATGGGTCGGTCCACGTGTCAACATATCATCGGCGCGTCTCACCCATTGGATGAGTGACACCTGTGCCAACGCGGACCTGACACGTCTACGACAGCACATGTATGACTATCCTGATTCTATCATAAATTTGTCATGGATGTACATGCATGATAAAAAACGCGACCTACTGTGACAAACACGTATCATCACGGAAGTGTATTTTTTTGTAGTGATAGGCATCATGTCCAAGACAAGTAGACCGACTCCTGCCTGCATCTACTACTATTACTCCACATATCGACCGCTATCCAGCATGCGTCTAGAGTATTAAGTTTAAGAGAACAGAGTAACACTTTAAGCAAGATGACATGATGTAGAGGGATAAACTCATGCAATATGATATAAACCCCATCTTGTTATCCTCGATGGCAACAATACAATACAATACAATACATGCCTTGCTGCCCCTACTATCACAGGGAAAGGACACGGCAAGATTGAACCCAAAGCTAAGCACTTCTCCCATTGCAAGAAAGATCAATCTAGTAGGCCAAACCAAACCTATAATTTGAAGAGACTTGCAAAGATAACCAATCATACATAAAAAAATTCAGAGAAGATTCAAATATTGTTCATAGATAAACTTGATCATAAACCCACAATTCATCGGTCTCAACAAACACACCGCAAAAGAAGATTACATCGAATAGATCTCCACAAGAGAGGGGGAGAACTTTGTATTGAGATCCAAAAAGAGAGAAGAAGCCATCTAGCTAATAACTATGGACCCGAATGTCTGAAGTAAACTACTCACACTTCATCGGAGAGGCTACGGTGTTGATGTAGAAGCCCTCCGTGATCGATACCCCCTCCGGCGGAGCTCCGGAAAAGGCCCCAAGATGGGATCTCGTGGATACAGAAAGTTACGGCGATGGAATTAGGGTTTTGGCTCTGTATCTGGTAGTTTGGGGGTATGTAGGTATATATAGGAGGAAGAAGTGTGT